>NC_141992.1:34631858-34934889 GCF_049901715.1 Pseudonaja textilis | reverse complement strand
CTTCCAATTCTTCAGATTTTATGATATGTATACCCAATATTTGCATAAGCAGGCTGACTTCTGACAATTAGTAAAATTGCCATGAGCAAAAAACACATGATCAAAAGCACAAAACAAGGCAGCTATGGAGAAATAGAAGCATTAGACAGGAGCTTTGGAAAAGTGGGACAGAGGGAGGAAGAGAAAGATTAGTGGCTGTTCTTCTCTGCATTTATCATCACAAATTGTTTACACCTGACAAGGCTCAGATCAATAAAACTTGGTTATACTCAAAATCTTCCACCATTACTACATCCAGAGGTGGTATTCAGCTGGTTCTGACCAGTTCTGGGGAACCAGTAGCGGAAATTTTGAGCAGTTCGGAGAACCGGCAAATACTACCTCTGACTGGCCCCACCCCCATCTATTCTCTGCCTCCCAAGTCCCAGCTGATCAGCTGGGTCTTCTTTTGTTGCCCTGCACAGGAGAACGGAGCTGGAAAGCAGGTTAGTGGGATGGGGAGGGAATGGGGATTGTGCAGCAACCTTCCCCTGCCATACCCACCAAGCCATGCCCACTAAGCCACACCCACTAAGCCACACCACGCCCATCAAGTCACACCATGCCCACCAAGTCACATCCACAGAACCGGTAGTAAAAAAAAATGAATACCACCCCTGACTACATCATTATGACCCTCACTGCAGAAAACTTTTAGCTTCAATTAGTTTCGCTAATTGATCTTTGGTCAGCTAGCAATACTGTGTTTCATTAGGACCAACCAATGTACCCAGTGATGGACAGGCTTCCAAGTTCTTTCGGGTAAGAGGTTGCAAAAAGCGGTGATGAGGAAGAAAGGAGATGTTTAGGGGAAGGATGACTTGGGGTTGAAAGCATGAGATCTCCCTAGTCAAGAGGCCTAGAAGGAGCTTAAATGGATTATGTTCTGCTATAAAGCTGCAAAAACAGATTTCACAATTGTATGTACTTTGCAAAAGCCTTAGATACTGCCCCTAGAAACTCTAAATTGCCACTAAATTGCAACTTTTATTTGAAAAGGGAAAGGGGAATATCCAACAATCATGCTAAAAGTATTTAATATAAAGATAATAGAATTCTATTTTAAATAATACATGACATCACATTTAATTCTTGTGATACTTATTTCTTTATTTTCATACTTATTGACAGGCTGCACCCCACCAAACTACCTTCAAATAGCCCTCTCCCAAGTTAGGCATTTCTGTTTACTGAAGTAGAATAGATAATTCCCACTTTTTAGCAAATTTTAAAACTCAGATAGCAGAGCTTCTCCTAGAAACCTAAATGTTCCTGTCTCTCCCTTGATCTATGCAGTTAACCAGTTAGCTCATTAATTCAACAGATATTAAGGGGCAGCGTTCTGGATGCATGTATTACTTTTTCTAGGCACAGTAGTGACCATATCTTTGGATCGCCACCAGGGAATCTCAGGTTTCTGACTGTATATGAACACCCACATCTGTGCAGTTTCTTCTATGGCAAAGGCAGCACCAAGTGCCATTCTGGAGTTGCCTCCTATGAACAAGCATCTTCCTAAATGCATTGTAACAGAAATATCAGAATCCCCAACCAATTAAAAGCAAAATTCTTCCTTTCAAAGATATCTGCAATGTGGGATGCCTCAGGAGAAGGAGTTTCTCTTTTCTTTAATATCCTTGAGTTTCTCTTTTCTTTAATATCAACATGAAACCACTGAGGAAGGTCATTCACAAGTATGTGGAGAAGCATCATCAGCTGTACATTTCCACCCCAGGCTGGGCAGGTGGTGCTGTTGTCAGGCTGACCAAGTGCTGGAAATCATGAACGTCTATGTCTAGATGGGAAAAACAAGCCATGACTCAACTATATGATTCGACTTGGGTTTTTTTTTCCCCTCTCTTCACTTTGGGTCTAGGGATATGTCATCTTTGACTCAGGGCAAGGTTACACTTCTTCAGATGGAACTGGTACACAATGTGGAGTCCTCCTGGATTCACAGTTACTGGCAGCCATGGTTAGGATTTGCAAGGATTTGTCTTGCACACTAATTCCCATTCGATTATTGCAATGCACTCTACATAGGGTTGCTCCTGAAAACCACCTGGAGGTTGCAACTGGTCCATGCAGCAGTACACATAGTGTTGAAAATCTCTGGGTTTGCCTATAGCATACTGACTAGGAAATTCTGGGAATTGAAGTCCACACATCTTAAAGTTGCCTAGTTTGGAGATTCCTGGTACATTCCTGGCATGAGCTGCACAGGCTCCCAGTTTTCTTCTGGGTACAATTCAAGGTGTCTATGCGGATTCTCAGTCATCCAGGTCATGATTGTCCCCAAGGTGCATTTTCAAAAGGCAACTGGACTTTGTTTTTCCTTGAAAAACAAAGCTTTCCTTCAAGGGAAAACAAAGTCCGTTGCCTTTTGAAAAAGCCCCTTTGGTACAATTCAAGTGTTTGGTTAAAGCCCTACATGACATAAGAACCAGGTTGTCTGTAAGACTGCCTCTCCCTGAGGACATCTATCCATCAAACCTTCCCTTAAATATTGCCATCTTTTTTTTAAAACAAATTTTATTAATTTTCAAAGACAATGCACAAACAAACAAAACATAAAACATGAGAACATAAAACGTATTTTCTAAAAACTGCTTATTAAGTTTTAACAAAACAAATAAAACATCTTGTTTAAGTACAGCATGGTTCCAAATTATCACATTTCCATACAAACACAATTTAATATGCATCTTATGTATTCAACTTCATATCTTATTACTCTTTTCCAACTTCTCACTATTTTTCCCTTTACTTCTATTCAATTTTATTCATTAAACTTATACTTTCATCTGTCTTATTTACAATTTCATATGTTCTCATCCAACATTATTAATTCTCAATAAACAAACATAAACAAACAAAACACGTAACATGAAAACATAAAACTTCTTTTTAGAAAGCGGCTTAACCCCGGATTACATCTTTTTGTACAGACATAAATCAAATTCATGCTCACCTTATATACTATTTCATATCTTATTTAACATTCTATATTTTCTATATGTCTTCTTCCCTTTTTTCACTCTCTTAATTCTATTTTATTTACTTCATCTCAATTTAAATCATTATACTTGTATCTTTTGTCCATTCTTTTTCAATTGTCTGTTTATCTTTTCTCTTTAATACAAAATTTTTCCTGTAATCAGTGGTTGAAGTATGACGCCTTTCTATCTTTCCCCCAAATTTAGCACTTAAGATAATACATGATTTCCATTCTGATTCTGCTTAGTACATTCTACGTAACATTTTAAAATAAAAAACATAATAAGCTTATGATATAGTAAAAACAATGTTCCATAACAAATTAATTAAACTCTATTATTAAATCTAAGATTTTGCTGGAGGAGACTGCTTGGAGCTTATAAGATCAGAGACTAAATTGCAATAAGACTTCTAAAAAAACATTTTGGAATTGTGTAATTGACCTCTACCCCAGGAAGAGAAAATATTAAAAGAAGAAAGTGCTAAATGAAACAGTTTGTGTTGATTTTGATTGCATGATGACTTTGGGACTTTGGCAAACTATTTTTTGAAAGACTAAAAACATTTGGATTGTTTAAAAAACAATCTCATAATGGCATTATCTGTGGAAGAATTGAAAATGGAATTTAAAAAGCTAAAAGAAGAGGAACAAGAAGGCAAGGGCTCTTCTGGATCTGTTTTTCACTTCTTAGAAATTGCAATTTCTATTTATCAGGAAATACAGCAACAAGAAAGTGGGGATGAAGAAGAAGAAGCCATATTTAATGGACAAACAACTTTAGTTAAGAAAGAAAAGGGGAAAAGGGGAAAGAAAATGGAGAATTCAAGATCTAAAAAAACCAACCAAGAAAGGGAAAAATAAGGTGAAAAATCAATATAATGTCAGAAAGCAACAGAAAAGAGGAATACAACAGAGAGGGGAGACTAAGAGGGTGGAGACTGAGAGATGGGGGGGGAGGTAAAAAGGCCAGATTCGACAAGAAAGGAAGGGGAAAAGGGAAGAGAAGTTATAAAGGCTTAAAACAAGATGTTAAAAAACAGGTCTTTTTTAGAGACAAAGGGTAAATTACAATTTAAAAAGAGATTCTGCAAAAATGCATAAGATTGTATCGTAGTATTTGTATTTGAAATAGAGCTAGAAAATTGGAATATTATATGTGTTAATAGAATATTGTAGGGAATGTGTAAAATGTCTAAGATATAATAATAGAGTTGAATTAATTAATTTGTTATGGAACATTGTTTTTACTATATCATAAGCTTATTATGTTTTTTATTTTAAAATGTTACGTAGAATGTACTAAGCAGAATCAGAATGGAAATTATGTATTATCTTAAGTGTTAAATTTGGGGGAAAGATAGAAAGGCGTCATACTTCAACCAGTGATTACAGGAAAAAGTTTGTATTAAAGAGAAAAGATAAATAGATAATTGAAAAAGAATGGACAAAAGGTACAAGTATAATGATTTAAATTGAGATTAAATAAATAAAATAGAATTAAGAGAGTGAAAAGAGGGGAAGACATATAGAAAATATAGAATGTTAAATAAGATATGAAATAGTATATAAGGTGAGCGTGAATTTGATTTATGTCTGTAGAAAAAGTTGTAACCTGGGGTTAAGCCGCTTTCTAAAAAGAAGTTTTACGTCTTTATGTTATGTGTTTTGTTTGCTTATGTTTGATAATTGAGAATTAATAATGTTGGATAAGAACATATGAAACACTAATAATATGAAATATAGTAATATGAAACAGACGAAAGTATAAGTTTAATGAATAAAATTGAACAGAAGTAAAGGAAGAAACAGTGAGAAGTTGGAAAAAGAGTAATAAGATACGAAGTTGAATACATAAGAATACATATTAAATCGTGTTTGTATGGAAATGTGATAATTTGGAATTATGTTGTACTTAAATAAGATGTTTTATTTGTTTTGTTAAGCAGTTCTTAGAAAAGATGTTCTATGTTCTTACATTTTATGTTTTGTTTGTCTGTGTATTGTTTTTGAAAATTAATAAAATTTGTTTAAAAAAAAACACAAAGTCACCTACTTGACTTTTCATGCTTAAGGCAGGGCTAGAACTCACAGCTTCCTGATTTCTAGGCCAGTAGCTTAACCACTATACCAAACTGGCTTAATGAAATCTTCTTTCTTCTTTTAGTTCCCAGATTTTGTCTTCTCCTTCCCCGAGACACAGTATGTACTCATTTAGGAAAAGTTGGAGGAGATCATTCCTTTGGAAATTATCCTTTCCTATTCTGAAGTCCATACAATTGCTATTACTAACATAAGGTGAAGAAATTATGCTACAGATGATATTGAAGATAAAGCAACCCAATGAAACATCAGCAAAGGACAAGCAAGACCAATTAGCATCCCAATCTCACTTTCCCAGGAAGATCCCTGGAAAACAGGTCTCCCTATCAAATTAGCATTTTTCCCAGAAATTCATGATAGTATAATTGCTTTCATTAGCTGTTTGTGGTCTTCCACCTAGCTCTTATATCTATAGACCTAAACCTCTTACATTTGTAAAATGGAGAAGAGGGTTGTTCAAGCAAACACATCAGTCTTAGAAGGCACTCTAAAACTTGGTAATAATAGGGGGCGTTTTTTGCATAAGGGACAATTGTTCAATTCTATGAACAGAAGAAAGAGTGCAGAAACAAGAGTTACACAAAGTGTATTATGGAATTGCATGACAGGGTTATGTGGCTACATCCTGGGTAGGCAAAGGCAACAAAACATTTTTCTTGGCAGCAAGTTGAGGAGTGTTTGATATCATTTAAAACATTAGTTATGAAAGGTTGTAGTGCAAATTAACTGAAGTGAGGAAAGATGACATACAAGCTATCTTGACCCATTCCAACGCTTATCAGCCTTGGTAGCAGCATATTAGCAAAACTTGTATATGCTCTTATGTTCCCCAGAATGTCCCTTCGTAGGAACATAGAAGAAGCCACTATGCCAATACTGTGCATAGCATAGACCTCCATTACTAAGAAACCATATATGTTGGTTTTCCAAGTAGATGGGGACCTCAGTTTTATCCTAGGGTTTGTTCCAGGGTAGTGAAATCACTTGATTTTTTTCCAATTAAAAGAATGACAGTGAGATATAGAAGTCTCTTCAAGGCTTTGCATGCAACTCTCAATCAAGGGATATACTGTACTTTGACCAATTGGTACTAGTTTTAAGCTGGCCTTTAGCGTTATAGCCAATCCATGTTCCAAATGTACTCTTGCCCCCCCCCCCGCCCCCCAAAAAAACATTTATTTTAAAATTTTCAATAAGATAGTAGCCTAATTCTTTCTCAGAGGTTTCAGGATTCCTGTAACCTAACCAACCAGAGATCAGGGTGAAAAGAAGTTGGCATTTTTGCAATGTCTCCTGAATGCTGTTTTAAAAATGCAGAAAGAACAATTTAGAATTGATAAAAAAGTACCAATGGAATAGAATAAGATTTGCAGAAGTAAGTCAGAAACCATAGCTGCTGCTAGATTAGATAGGAAGTTACAGTTCCTGGCACATTAAATCATACATGAACTTCCTTTCTAATCACAATGTAGAGGAGAATGAATATATATATTTAAGGAAGTGGAATATTTGGATTTTAGATAATTTTAAGCTGTTCTCAGAATCATCTTGTAAAATGATATCTCATCCAAACGTATTTTATAAAATGATTCTAAGAACATCCTCTCTCCCTTCACACACCCACTCAGTTATCTTTGGTTATATGCTAAACTGACCTCATTAAGGAACGAAAAGTAGATCTAACACATTTCTTTAAAAAATAAATAGTTGTCTAGTACTGAATCCAGCATTCCAGTACATTGATTTTACAATTCTAATTTGCATGGCTTACCACTCTATTTATGTGAGTGGTAATCTGGAGCTTCTTTGCTCCCTTTTCCAATAATTCCCAGAGATAAATAGCATTAAAATAATTCAAATATTTAATAATTTTTGCAGCACTGAATATTTCAAAAAGCAGTTATGTCTATCTTTTCTATTAGTAAATACTTGGAGATTATATGAAAATATATGATTGTTAAATCATATTTAAAATCCATAGCAGAAACAACAATAAGAGACACGTGGTTAGCCAGCCTTTATATCAATATATGGGAATATAGCAATGGAAAAATAGTAGCCGGCCAACCTTAACTAATATTGTCAAAAGCTAAGCAGGATGGGAAACCCTGTTTCGATTAGAGGCTTCCAAGAAATCTTAGGGTTCCATATTAGAACTGGGATTCAGACTAAACAAAGATAAACTTTAAAAGTAAGACAATGGCAAACACTTCTGTTGTTCTGAAAACAACATGGCCATGGGCATGTAGTCACCTCTTATTCAACTCAGCTGAAATGAGTCTTTATATTGAAAATTCTTTAAGTAATAAGATGTGACACTGCCAATATCTTTTTTTTTTCACCTTTGAGAAATCCAAGGCATGATTTGAGAGGAAGATTACAAATGTTTAAGGAATCTAGTAGGCTGGCAACTGATCTAGCTGATCTTGGAGAACCATATAGGCCAGCCCTGGTTGTACTAAGATGGAAAGAAGATTTTTCCAACAGCTCTAAACTGGAATTCTCCCTGCCCCCAAAAGGGCAGAAGGCAATGGCAACTAATTTTTGCAATATTGTCAAATGAATTGAATTGAATTTTTAGGTAGTGGGGCTAGAAAGTAAGAGACTAAAAAATAAGTATTCTTTTCTTATTGCCTCATTTTTATTTACGTATTTATACTAACCCAGGAAAATAAAACTAAGAATCCCATCTGCTTGTTTGCAGCATCATTCTGGTTAGTGGGACTCTCAGGTTCTTCTAAACTTTCTTAATCTCCTTATGCTGTGTCACCTGTAAAGTCATGGAATCAATTATTAACCAATCCATTATCCTCCACTTAGAGACAAACAATTTACTCTGTAATAAACAATTTGGTTTCAGAAAAAAACTATCCTGTAATCTGCAACTCTTACATGCAAAAACATATGGACTACACAACACGATCAGGGCAAAGCAATAGACGCAATCTACATAGACTTCTGTAAAGCCTTTGATTCAGTGGTACACGACAAACTACTCCTAAAACTAAAATCTTATGGTATCTCTGGACAACTGCATAACTGGATAGAAGCATTCCTGTCAAACAGACAACAAATGGTCAAAATTGGGAGTGTCCTGTCAAATTCTGTACCTGTCAATAGTGGTGTCCCACAAGGCAGTGTTCTAGGACCAACTCTCTTCATACTCTACATAAATGACCTCTGTGATCGCATTAAGAGCAACTGCGTTGTCTTCGCTGATGATGTAAAGCTGTTCAATACTACAGACAATACTGCTACCCTTCAAAAAGATCTTGACTATGTATCAGAATAGTCAAACAAATGGTAACTCCAAATCTCAACAAATAAATGCTCTGTCTTACATATTGGCAAAAAAAATCAGAAAATAAAATACAAGCTGAATAGTCAAGACCTTGTTGATGATCCAAGCTCTGTAAAGGACCTTGGAATACTCATCTCTAATGATCTAAGTGCTAGAGCCCACTGTAACTACATAGCCAAAAAGGCATTAAGAGTTGTTAACTTAATCCTATGTAGCTTTTTCTCTGGTAATATCACACTACTAACTAGAGCATACAAAACCTTTGCTAGACCAATACTCGAATACAGCTCATCAGTCTGGAACCCACATTATGTATCTTATATTAGCACAATTGAGAAAGTCCAGAAATATTTCAAAGAAGAGTTCTCCACTCCTTGAAATTCTAGACCTAGAAAACCTTGAATTATGCCATCTTCGGTCTGATCTAAGTATGATATATAAAATCATACATTGCAATGACTTTCCTGTGAATGAATACTTCAGCTTCAACCATAACAACACAAGAGCACACAATAGATACAAACTCAAGGTTAACCGCACCAAACTTAATTGCAGGAAATGCAACTTCAGCAGCAGAGTGGCCAATGTCTGGAATACTCTACCTGACTCTGTGGTTTCTTCCCCAAACCCCAAAAACTTTAACCTTAGACTGTCTACTATTGACTGTCTATTCACTGTCTACTTTAATCTTAGACTGTCTACTTAGACTGTCTACTCACCCCTTTCCTAAGAGGTCTGTAGGGGGCATGCATAAGCGCACCAATGTGCCTACCATCCCTGTCCTATTGTTTCTTTTATTTTTCTTATATGTACCCATTTCATGTATTCATAACTATGTATATACTTATACCTATTATCTTGTAAGCAATTGACAAATCAAAATAAATGGTTTGAAAAAAAAGTACAAAAAGTTGGCCTCTTCACACTTAATAGAAAACCTGAAACATTTTCAGGAAAATTACATAGTTTGAAGGTTTCAGGATTCTTTGCCCATAAGCACACTTCAACATTTTTTTTACAGGAAGCAGAAGGCAAAGTATGGATGATTTTTTTTTTAGAAGTTAAGGTCTTAATTTAAATGACACTTCTTATTATGAGAGTCAGTTTGATGTGGCAGCTAAAGAACTAAGTGAAGAATCAGGAGACTGTGAATTCTAGTCCTGCTTTAAGCACAAAGTCAGCTGTGTGACCTTGGACTAGTTATTCTTTCTCAGACCTAGGAAGGAGGAAATGGCAAACCACTTCCAAAAACATTGCCAAGAAAACTGCAGGGACTGTATTCTAGGAAGGTGCCAGGAGTCAACCCTGACTCAAAGTACCATTCTTTTTTTTTAAGGCACCAAGATTTGCAGGTTGCAAAAACACTAGTTTTAAAGAGAAATAATTTTAAATGAATTGAAAATAATGTAACAAAGCATTGTTGCCCATAGTTTGCACATAAATGCAAAATAACTTTTGCTTCCCAGTTGCCTCTAATCAAACATGATTAGAGAACACAGACAAACCCCCAAGTGGCCTCAATGACTCTCTAAAAAGGATGCAAATGAAAAGCTGTCTGCAAGGAATATAAATCCTTTCATTCCCCACCATCCAGTCAGAGCTGAAGAAAAACCAGAAAGTCTAACCGCCTCTTGAAAAAGTACCTTTGGGACAACCATGAGATGCATGACGGACAATCTCCATAGGCACTCTAAACAAACAGCATTTTGCAGATTTCAAAACCAAGAAACTCCTAACCATAGAATATTCACTGTGAGGAATAATCTATCCTCTATAATTACTGACTGAATGTATAAAGGCAGATAGATAACTCCACAAAGCATCCATACAAAGTCTTTTTATTGGTTCATCAGACATCCTCAATATAACTTACAGTTATGTCAAGAATCATCTCAATGTCCAACTCTTTGCATAGCTGACTTTCTGGTGTAAAAGGATTGTGATCTTTCATCCTATAGTAGTGCAGCAAAGGGGAGAGATGCCAGCATGCTGCTGGGGTCCGAGCTAGAGTGAAGAAACCTCCTCCAACCCACCAAGGGTCAATTCAGTGACCAATCAGGATTACAGATGTGTCCACATGACATGGACTACATTTCCCAGGATACCTTAACTACATTTAACATGACGCATTCCCTCAAGGGGACAGCTCTTAATTCCTAACTATCTCAATTCCTATTACCTATAAACTGTCTGGATAGCACAAGGAGTGATGTCTCTTTCTTTTCATTTTCAGTGTTTTTTGGAAATATTCTTTCTACATTAGACTGCACCATTCTGAGATGTGTCTCTTTCTCTCTTTTTGTGTGTGTCTGTGGTTATGCACACTTCAGGGAATCTCTGAAAATTGTTGCCATCTATATTATCTCATCTTTCTTTTATGTTGGGGCTGAAGGATGGCTTTTATTTTATTTCCAGGATACATCTTGTTATCCTTTTCCTCAATCAAGAGGTACAGTTTTTAGAGCTTCTAGCTGTTTTGTTTCAGACAATGAGACTCCATATGGATTTCCTGCAGGCATGGCAGAATTTAGCCAAAAAAACAACAGTAGAGAGATGCATGGGGGGAGGGGGGCGGTGCCCAAGAAAACACTTCCTTGTATTTACATCCCAAATATGCACAAAGACAAATGGGCAAGTATGTTCCTGTTTGGGAGATTTTCCTGACAGAGGCTCTCCTCCCTTCATTTCCAATCACTTTGATTTAAAAATTGGACCCTAGAGGTGGCATGCTTTGTCAGCAGCAAAGGAAGATAAAGGTAAATTGTACGCATGAATATCCTTGTGTTCATATATTTGGAAGAGAAAAATCATCCAGTAAATGAAATAGCTAATTTTATTCTACTTGAGGACATCTCTGTTCATAAACCTTTATAGAAAATGTGGGGTTTAGGTCACATGCAATTTCAAACCTCTTTTTGTGACCTACAGAACTGTTCGCAAACATGGTCAGCTTCTTCTTGCTCTGAGGCAAGCGAAAAAAACAGTACAAATGGCCCTAATCATACCCAACAATGTGTTAAGTTCTTGATCATTTTGCATTATCATGACATATGGTTGCTGTCAATTTTTCTCAAAAAGTGTAGTCCTTGGTCACCCAAAACGTTCCCAAAGCATCTTTGGAGAATATAGAATAACAATGTTGGAAGTGACCTTGTAGGTCTTCCAGTCCAGTCCCCTGTTCTTATTCCAGACAAATAGTAAACTTTCTTTTAAAAAAAACCCAGTGACAGATACTCACAACTTCTGGAATTAAGCTGTTCCACTGATTAATTGTTCTCATTGTCAGGAAATTTCTTCTTAATTCTAGATTGGATCTCTCGTCATAAGGTTCCATTCCTCACATCTTGTCCTGCCCTCAGGTGCTTTGAAAACATCCTCTTCTCTGTGGTAGCCCTTCAAACGTTGGAAGAGTGCTATCATGCTAAAATGTCCTGTGTTTAGAATAACAAGTGCACTAAGGGCCCTGGTGTTGCCTCTTTCCTCTTCACAGTGTTGAACAAGAAACCTTCTGCAGTTTCAGGACTTCCTTCTGGGCCTTTTTATGGGACAATTGTTTCAGGCCTCAGAGAGGAAGGAGTTCTCATTCAAAACGTGCTTCAATAATTGAAACACTCCGATGGATTGGTTTCTTCATTCAAGGCACTGATTGATCAAATAAAATATAACTTCAAATGCTCTTTCAGTATATACATTTTCCTCACAAGCTCCTTCAAACCAAACAGGGCAGACACAGACTTCAGAGGATAATTAGGATTGCAGAAAAAACAATGACTACCAACCTGCCTTCCATGGAGGACTTCTATACTGCATGAGTCAAAAAGAGGGATGTGAAAATATTTACAGACCCCTCACATCCCAGACATAAACTGTTTTAGTTCCTTCCCTCAAAATGATGCCATAGAACAACTAGACACAAGAACAGTTTTTTTCCCGAAAGCCATCACTCTGCTAAACAAATAATTCCCTCAACACTGTCCAACTATGTACAAAGTCTGCAGTACTATTACTGTTAATCTTCTCATCACTCCTTATCATCCATCCCTTCCCACTTGTGACTGTATGACTGTAACTTTGTCGCTTGTATCCTTATGATTTATATTGACTGTTTGCTAGTATGATTCGATTGCTTATTGTACCCTATGACTATCATTAAGTGTTATACTTTATGATTCTTTACTCTTGATGAATGTATCTTTTCTTTTATGTACACCGAGAGCATTTGCACCAAGACAAATTCCTTGGGTGTCCAATCACACTTGGCCAATAAAGAATTCTATTCTATTCTATTCTATTCCACTCTATTCTATTCAAAGGACAAAAAACAGTGGAGAGAAAGGGATCTTGATATGGGATACAGGAAGGAGACAGTACAGGGCAAATTAACATCCCTCCATTCATGGGATTTTACAGAAAATACCGGACAATGTTGTTACAACTGATCAATAATCAGAAAGTGGGTAACGGGATAATTCCTACAGCTGCCAATTAGAACAGTCATCCACAATCTCACAGGAGACACAACACAGCTCTTGGAATCAGCCACCTGCCAAATTTCAATTAAAGGCCAGTCAAGCCAAGGAGCTTTACTCTACTTCTATCTTCATTTACATGGAACACCTGGAGGCAGAGCCATTTTTTCCCCTCTCTCATTAAGCAGCTGCCCCACTGTGTTTACTGTAGTTGCCATGTGACAGATTCTTAAAAGGCATCCATCTCTCACTGCAGGCAGCCAAGTCGAAATGGATATAACACTCTGGCTGGAACAAATACTCAGGAAGGGAAAGAAAAATGCCCCCCTCCCAAGGAATCAGCAGAAGGGGAGGAAAGAAAAAGCAAAAGGAGGAGAAAACAAGGAATTTAAAATTTTGCTAGACTATCTTTTTTACCAACGTTTCTCAACTTCAGCAATTTTAAAATGTGTGGACCTCAATTCCCAGAATGCCTCAGCCAGCATGGGGATTCTGGGAGTTGAAGTCCACGCACCCTGAAGTTGCTGAGGTTGACAAAAGAGAGTCGAGCAAAGTGTGTCTTTTCCTAATGTCTGCAGCACACAACCTTGTATTAGGCTAAAAATAAAAGTAGTTTAGGAGAACAGAAACCTTATTGCAACAGTAAGTCAAATTTTTAGGAGCCTATCTGCTCAGGAACACCGAAAGTTTGGAGGAAAAAAGTATGTCATAACTGTAAAGATGAAGCTTTACCCCTTTTATAGCAAATTTATTGCAGAATGCTTTGCAGATGTTACCCAGGCAGAGAGAGAGAGAGAGAGAGAGAGAGAGAGAGAGAAGAGCTTCAGTCTCATGGTCAGGCATATCTGCTTGTCTGGTTAAAAGACTTGAGATGGTATCTGGATCTTTGATCAAAGATCTACCTGTTTTTATATTTATTACACGAGTTTTAATGGGTTTGATCTCCCTACAGACTCCCTTGCCTTAAACTTCAATTTCTCTCTCCCTTTGTCTTTGCCATGCTGACTTAGACTGATCAGACCTAAAATCCAAAAGTTCAAGAGGGCATCAAGTTGCCCATTCCCACCAATTTGTATGTGGAAAGGGAGCCAAAAAAGTCAAAATGGTGACCACATCTGAACCCCTATCTCTTTTTATGTGGTCCACCTTGACTCTTCGGGGATTCCAACAGATCCACAGCCTACTCCCTCTTTATTGTATCAATGCTTTTAACTACCTTCCTTTTTCACTAGAAAAAGGAGATATGAAATTTAAACCATCTTCACTTCCATTTAATTTCCATAGAGAAGTCAATACATGTTTTTAAGGCTATGATTATGAAGTTGCCATTCTCAAACCTGATCTGATACAAGCAAGTGATAATCCAGCTGGCACTGCTGGTGACCTCTGTTTTTCTTTCTCAATTATTTGTTTCCAAATGTGATTGAAAATGGGCTCCACCAGTATATTTCTACAAACAGTTCTGCTGTCTTGTGTAGTTGCTGTTTCTGACTCCAGGCAGAAACATTTATGGCATGTCCATAAATAACACTGCCGTGGAAGCTTTCTGACAAGTGGTAGGGAGAAGATTGTGTGGAAAAAGTCAGCAAACAAATGATTGCTTCTCTGACCACTGTCTTAACCCATGTCAAACTTTCTCTGGTTTTATTCATTAGGAGCCCCAAAGGTTGTTGTGCTGCTGATTATCAAATATTTCAGAGCGGACAAAAGGCATGCGTGTTTATGCAGGAAAAAAAAAATCTCTATAGAAGTTACACCACAGATTGATTCAAAAGCAGAAGAAAATTAATGTTTCAAATTCTGCTCTGATGATCTAAGCCAGGTGATCTGGGCAGAGAGAACTTTGCTGTTTTTACTTTATATGCAAGGGGTTTTTTTAGTGCTGAGATCTGGATCAAGAATAGAAAGAAGCCAACCCCTATTATCAGCATCTCTTCCACAACCACCGATAAGGTACCGAGTGCAAATAACCTATTCTCTCCTGCAAATACTGAAGGGCACGCCAAAGCAGCCCAGCCTTATAAATGCGGCCAAACAGTTTCATTGACATCTGGAGGACTTGGCAGCAAGAAGCAAAACTGGACACAAAGCAACAGGCATTCTTGTGAATAAGACTGAATTTCTAGGTGGAGTCTGTACAGGACTCTCTGCTTACCGCTCTACCTCTGCTCATTAACTCGTCTTTTCCTTGGTTTTAACAGTAGAAGCATCACAAATTTCTCCACAAATGGAATAGAAGAACCATTCACTTATTTTAAAACATCAGAGGAGCAAGTGAAAGTATTCAATTCCACATGTGGGCAACTTTTAATCTCTTTCTCATTCCACTCGTTTTCCAAAGGTTTGGTCTGATATGATATTGTATCCATCTCTTTCAATCATGTAGAGGGATAATGTTCCACCACTACTGAAAGGTCACCGTGAACAGCACAAACAAATCTTTCCACGGACAAAGAGACCTTCATCCTTTGAGAGTCATGACATGTAAAGCAAAGCTCATTCAGGTAAGCTCCTGAAACTGGACTAAGCTCTATTGCCTGAGGCTAAAATGTGTCTGGATATGAGTCATCATTCTTGGGATTGCAGTAGCAGCCAGGCGCACTGAAAGAGCTTCTCCTGAGTTTCTCCTACTATCATGCCATCTGCAGGTTGCACAAAGCCAGGCAAAGACAAGCTCCAAGCAGCACCCAGTCTAAGGAAGAGAGAGAGATGGACAGAGGGAGGAAGGGAGGGAGAGAACGAACCCTATACGTTTGAGAGAGAGCACATGCAAGGAAAGCACTTGTCTTTCTGATGACATACACAGACACTTCCCCCCAGTTTTCTGCTGTGAAGAAGGTCTTGCCTTCCTGTTTCAAAACAAATCAGCAAAGCAATCTCTTATAAGTCTGAAAGCTCCTAGTTCTATCCCTCCCAGGAGAAGATTGATTAGTTTCAGGATAGGAGACTAACATTTAAGCCATTCCCAGGTGGACAGCCAGTGAGAATGCCCTTGCCTGTGGCTGACTAGATTTGCTCTTCCCTTTATGTTGCCAATCAGAAATCTCTTTTTTTATAACCATGCCTTCTGGTGGAACCCCTTTTTCTTAGCAGAGTTGTGCGTACGAAATCCTTGCAGCTGTTAATATGTATAACATGATATATCTATCTATTTTATTGCATTTTTTGTGTTATTATACCTAATAAAAAAGTTTCCAGATTAAATTCAGTTTTCTGATTCATGATTTCTTCTAGCCATTGTCTAATTGTATTCCAATATTTTTTCACCTCCTGGAATGTCTACCAGGTATGAAAATAAGTGCCCTTTTCTTTTCCACATTTCCAACAGCTTGGATCTGAGTTAAACATTTTGGCCAGTCTAGTGGGAGGAAGATGCCATCTGTAAAATAGTTTTCCTACATTAAAAAAACTACAACTGCTAAATTTCTGTAGACAAGCAGATTTTAAAGATCTGGAAACCATCTATTATTATATAGATAAAATCACATCCTTTTGTTCAAGGTTAATTAATGCATGATAACATGCTTTTCTCACCCACACATTCAAAAGGATGTATTTGAAAGGATAGTGGCATGTATTTTTTTTAATCTGGCAGTTATATATCCTATTTAATTGATATGATATGTTTTCCTTTACAGAATGATTAGCACTTGGGGGAATAATTTATTTGCTCCTTAACCCTACACCAGTGCCAGTAAATATCCATTTATTACAATTTGATCCCAATCCTCCATACATTTTAGCTTCCTCAATTTCCTGCATCAAATAAATTTGGCTGCAAAATGAAGACTGAAATTGTTCATATATATTCATAGTTGCATATAGTACATCAGTTATTGCTTAGTTGTACTTGGAAGAGGAGACTGACCAATGTGTTAAAAAAAATTATCTCTGACCTTAAACATATTTTCATCATTGTTCTCTTCCTAGTATTATTACTTCCCTATCATCCAACCTGGGCATCCTTTGTTCATTCTTTGTTCAAGAAACTCACTAGTCAGAATACAATTAAAAATATTCTGCCTCCCAACCTCATAGTCACAGAATCCTTCTCTCAAATCAGACACTCATATTCTTATTATATTTGGATCTCCCAATATTTCCTATCTGAATACTTTAGAAAATCTATACAGTACATAAAATAATCAGAACTTAGAATAATCCAGGCTTAATACTTAGGACATAATATGCCAAATACCGGAAGACCCAGAAATCAGAACAAAGCGAATGCAGGGGATTAGGTGCTTCCAGTCAAGAATTTAATATCTCAACATGGTACTTCATTTATGAATTTTTAAAAGAGTTAGGGTGCAACATCATTATCCATTTATAACATTTTTTCCACTGAATTTTCTGTATGTTTACCACAATATTCCATTAAGGAATACAAGATGGACTAGCTTCATCATATTGCCATTTATTTGTAATATAGGTAGTCCTTGATTTATGACCAAAACTGAGTCCAAAATATCTGTTGCTCAGTTAGGCAGTTGTTAAGTAAGTTTTGCCCCATTTTATGACCCTTCTTGCCACAATTGTTAAGTGAATCACCACAGTTGTCAAGTTAGTAACACAGTTGTTAATTGAATCTGGCTTCCCAAATTGACTTTGTTTGTCAGAAGATCACAAAAGGTGATCATATGACCTTGGGACAGTGCCACCATCATAAATTTGAGTCAGTTGCCAAGCATCTGAATTTTGATCATGTGACAAATGAGAATGCTGTGATAGTCGTAAGTGAGAAAAACCATCATAAATCACTTTTTCAGTGCCATTAACTTCAAAGAATCACTAAACAAAATGTAAGTCAAGGGCTGCAGGTATTAGCTGCGGTCGATCAGAAAATAACCCAGGACTGGAGGGTGTGTAACCAACTCTTGTCTCCCCTGATTACACGAACCTAATTTTAATTTTTAAAATGTTTTATGTTACCAAAAATATGCCTTTCTTATTTTCATTTCTTTTTATTTATATAGAAAGCACATGTAAATCCAATGGTCATCCATGGACTGGACAAATTTATTAACGACTTTATTAACAAAGTTCAATAAAACATCCTTTTGAAAAGAAATCATTCTTGACAATTTTAAAATTTTGGCTCCTTGCTTTGCAATACAGTCTTAGAGAGGTATGAAAAAATTCAACTTCCATCTCTGACTAAGACTTATCTCTCAGGCTCTAGCTCTTACCGGATAGGGATCTTGACTCGGAGATAGCGATCCACGGCAATCGCCAATAATGCCAAAATGGAGCTTTCGGTGAGGATGAGGAGAGGACATATCAACACCAGGCAGTTGTAGAACCCCATTGTTCGTTCTTGGTAGATAATGATGGCCAGAGGAATTGCAAGGGTTCCCACAGCTGCGTCTGCCACTGCCAGAGACACAATAAAGTAGAAGGTGGCATCCCGGAGAGACTTGTTCACTTTGACAGCCCAGATCACCAGGATATTCCCGGGGATGGATACAAGGGCAATCAGCACCTCTATGCAGATATAAGCAGTCTCGAATTTCTTGTCCTGTGACATGATGTCCTGATGCGCACTAGCTTCAAACTCTTAAATTGCCTGAAATGATTAATAGTAGACATAAGATACAGTCAACAACAGCTACTACAGAATTTCAAGCTAGACAGTTACTTTATACAGCGTGGCACAAAAATATGAACTAATATACACATTTTTCACAATCTCACAAGCAAATTTTACAAGGCAAAAGAGTTTCTGGTGAAGGGGAAGTCTGTATTTTAAATCCTGCACAATTACGGCATTTCGTTTAAGCGGCCCTTCTCCAATTTGTTACCAAGAATGTCACACATTGAATGTGTAATATGAGTCAAGCTACTGCACAGAAAAAACTTGTACTCCATCGAAAAGATTGCTACAATTAAGACTGGGTTCTTTCTCGCTGCTTTATTTGATCCCAACCATACTGTTCAGCAATCATACAGAGTTCATCTGATAACATGACCATTTCTGAACACTCCTGATTCACAACAACAGCGAAACCTTCCTTGAAGAGATCACTCTTCTTGAATGCATGCACATATACTGATATCTGCAATATTGCGACTTACAGTATTTTGCATCCACTCTACAAAATTGTCACCTCCATGCCTTCAAGAACAAGGAAATTCCAAAATGCAACAACTCTTTGGAAGGACTTCTTCACATGTCTGCTTACCTGAGAAAACTCCACACTCAGAAAATAATGCAGGGACTGGGGCGTGCAGGTTTATCTCCCAACAGGTTTGTTTGTTTTTTTTACCAATTTGATTCTTGCCTGACCGCATTTAATGGCACTTCTGTTATTTTGGTATCGTAATCCCAACTAGGTCATTTTGGTGTAGTGGTCTTAGTGCAGACAGAGTGGGGAGACCTAGATTTTAGTCTTACTTTACACAAGGAAGCTAGCTGGATGATTTTAGTTAGACCAGTCATTCTCTCTCAGCTTACTAGGTGATTGAAAGCCACGTATCTATCAACCTACACCAGAGCACTGTGGTAGATTACTGTCCATGATTTTCAATAAATGATCCCAAGTAGGTGCACCTTAGAAGTCATAGATTTTGAACTGTAAAAACAATTCACTAACCCCATATATTTTAGCATCAAGCAATATAATTAATTAAAAGAAGGGAAACATATTCAGATATGTAAAAGTCAACAGACAAAAACATTCAAAATATGTAATTGTAGTGGGAGGCCCGTGATTCAGCTAAACATCCAAAGCCAAAGATTATGGATAACTGATATACATAAAAGTGTTCTTTATGTTTATGAGGATAATGAAGAAGGCTAGGAGGTGTTTCACCCAGTAGTAGGATTCAAATTTTTTTACTACCAGTTCTGTGGGTGTGGCTTGGTGGGTGTGGCAAGGGAAGGATACTGTAAAATCTCTAGTCATAGGTGGTATTTGCCGGTTCTCTGAACTACTCAAAATTTCCACAACCGGTTCTCTAGAACTGGTCAGAACCTGCTGAATACCACCTCTGCTTTGACCCTATGCACAATTATTACTTCAGGGGTGCCCAAAAAGTCATAGTGGTTGCTACAACCACATGATTGAACCCTTGTTTCTTTTTTGCATGCACTGCATTACTTCAAAGAAAAATTGAGAACCCTTAAGATTGTGTATAAACTTGTGCACTGTTGATCTGTGGAGTTGAGATGTGCTACTTTTTCAGGATAAAGGCCCTCACATTGCTTTTGAATGGGATGCCTAAGATAATAGTATCAAAAAAGTAGATACGATATTTAATTCCCCCCCTCACTTCATATGTATATTTTATTTAACTAAAAGCACTTCCAAATAATGGATTTACATTTCTCCAAAATAAGCTCACCACCTACATTATCTCACTCTGTCTGTTTTCTCAGGCAATTTATTTCCAGCTTAGTTGCAACATATCCAAAATCACAAAAGTGGAATCTTTTCATTTGCATGTTGAAACTCTACAGAACCTGTCAGCATAACATTATTCTGTTGGCGGGAAGTTGCTCCACTGTACCTTCCAGATCTTGGGCTCAAGCCAACGTCTTCCTCCTCCTCTCAGACATTTGGCTGCCATGGAGCTTTAGCAGCTTTGCATTTCCCCTTCCCCATTAGTATTGTTCTGCTTTCATTACTAGGTAAATACACACTATACAAACTAAAGATCTAGAACAGGGGTGTCAAACTCAAAGCCCGCAGACCGAATCCAGCCCGCAATGTGGTCATATCAGGCCCATGAGGTTGTCCTGGTCTACCCAATGAGAAAAGGAAAAATTGGGACAGCCTGACTTCAGCCCAGTTTACCCAATGCTAACAGGAAACATGCCAGCAGTTTGGGGAGTGGTGTCAAGTTGGCCACGCCCATCCAATCGACCACACCCACCCAGGTCAACCACAGCCCTGATGCAGCCCTTAATGAAATTGAGTTTGACACCCCTGATCTGGAAAGGCACTGACTGCTTTTCTTGGGCTCTCTTAGTGCAGAACTGAAAGAAAGAAATAAGCTCAGCATTTCAAGTGCTGACCTGAGACATTGGGAAGCAGAAAATATGCTTCTACATGAAGAAGTACAAATTGGTAACAAGCCGAAGGCCTCTGGGGCTCACAAGTGACATGGGAGACCCTGGTGCATATATGGGTTATTACTCAAAGAAATTTACAAAAACAGGATGCATATACTGTAATTAAAAAAAGAGCAAGAAATTTATCTAAAAGGCAGCCAGCAACTGTTATGGAATATCCCAAACACATGGCAAAAGAGCCAAATTTTAAAAACAAAGTGAGTATTCCTTATCTGCGTGATGGCAAACCTGTGGCACGCAGAGTCATTTGTGCTGGCAGATGAGCCGTAGATCAGCACTCCCCAAAATAATTATCATCAACCTCTAAGGGCCTATGGGACTATCCCTATTTATTGTTCATCACACAGTCAGCCAGATGTTCAGACTGGATTTGACATTTTTCTCCACTTATCGAATCTTTCCTAAGAACTTGGAATAGGCAGATGGGGATATCTGACAGTGTTAGAGGTGTCATTGCAGAATGTAAGGTGTTCTGGGTAAAGCTGCCTTTTTTGCAGAGACAGATTATGGAGGGTCCCTATTCCTTGGAAAGCAAAGGGGCGGGGAGTGAGGAAGCAGCAAAATTACACAACTTCCTCTGAAATGCTCTCCTCTTGAGATAGGACAGTGGTGGCTAAACTTTTGGCTCCTATGCCAAAAATTGCGTGCACACCAGCGCGCAGGCACTCGTGTGCCAGCACCCAGAATGCAATGCGCATGCCCCTCCCCATGCCCCCTGTGCATGTGTATGCAATCCCTCACCTCCCACCATGCACTGTACCTCACAGCTGATTTTTCGGCTGGTTTGAAGCCTTTTTCGGCCTCCCAGAAGCTTGGAAAAAGCCTCTGCAAGGCTTTTCAGGACGAATTATAGACCCATTTTGTCACTGATCTAGATAACCATCAACATCATTCCAACACTTTGATTCAGAATCATGGTTTGTTCTCTATTTATGAACTATATGACAATTTTAAGATGTGCGCTGGCAATTACCTTACTTTTGCCTTGTGGTTTATTATAGATTTTAAGCCAGCACTGCTGTCAAATAGATGGACAGCAACTATTTGATCCTTTTTCCCCCTCAAAGATGTCAGCAAAAGTTGAACATGGATATTTTGTGTGTAGTGCATATGCTCTACTAATGGGCTACCCTGTCCTTTGATGATGAATCTTCTCATCCCTCCTACAAATGTAGCTATCAGAGAAGATTTCTTCATCCTATAAATATAATACAGTCTCCTGTCCCCCAGATAATAGGTAGAGTTCATAAACAGGCTGCAGTTTCCATATAAAAATGAAATACAAATCCTCATAGGAAATGGGAAACAGAGCAGTCCAGAATAACTAAACAATGGCAAATAAGGAGTGGTGTAATTTGTGATTAATCATGTTAATAATATTCAGTAGTCATATCTAGTTACAAGCAGCATATTGCAGATGTCAGTAATAACAACAACAAAAGCATAACTGAGGGAATGAATAATTGCATTTATCCAGGTATGACAAGTTGTGCTGTTTATTTTTGAAAAAAATGTGATTTCCCCCATGAGACAATGGCAACCTTGGAGGGAAAAAAATGCAAACTATGCATAACAAATGAGATGCAAATGTGGATGTACTAAGCAAAGAA
The DNA here is from genome assembly GCF_049901715.1 of Pseudonaja textilis. NCBI lineage: Eukaryota > Metazoa > Chordata > Lepidosauria > Squamata > Elapidae > Pseudonaja > Pseudonaja textilis. The sequence goes on along the minus strand of NC_141992.1, from coordinate 34,912,298 downwards.
TAGGCTTTATCACAATATAGACTTCTTGTTACTACACAAGTTCCTTTTTTGTCCCATTGTATCATTTCTCATTAAACTGGTATTTTCATCCTGTACCGGGAAGGATTATGCATTGGGAGAGGCAGAAGGAGCAAGGTTTCAGGAATATGTCAGCAAATGTCACAATAGATCAGTGCAAGATATTTTTGAGCAACAAAGGCACCTCTTGAATGAATCCTCAAACATTACTTGTTCCCATTTCCACTCCAGAACACCTTTGAGCCTGTGGTTCCCCCCCTTCCCCCACTTCTGCAGAGTTCCCTCCACCACAAACCCGGCATCAGCAACCTTATTTTGTTATATCCTCCCTTAAGGCTCTGGAGGAATAACTGATCGTATGCAACCTAAGAGCTAGAAAAGGATCAGTGACCAAATAATGCAGATAGGCTCTAAGATACTGCTGCCCTTTTGTGTTTTCTACTTGGGAGTACATTCATTGGGGGGGGAAATATCGGGGTAGCATCACCATTCGTGGCCTAGTGCTGTCGAAACCTCCCGGACGGCACTGTCTTTCAAGCACAGGGGACTGAACGTCTAATCTATCTGAAAGGCATCAGGTGCGGGGAAGGATGGGAAGCCCTTTCGGCGGCTGGCACAAACCTTCCCGCCCTTCAGAGAGAAGTTTGGTTAATCGGAAGGACGGCCACAGCCTGACCTCCAGCCCTCCTTTTCCCCGAGAGTCGCCCCGTTAATCTGACTGTCCCCTCCACCCCAACCTCTCCGTGCCCTTTCCTCGTCCGGCTTACAGCTGATCTCAGAACAAAGGCGCCCCTTGCGTTCCCTGCTTCCTTTCTCCTCGCCGCCACGGGATTAAATCCTCTGATTTCAGGCAACCCAAAAAGAACGGAGAGCACCCAAGTGCCAGAAAGCGCTGCGCCCCGGAACCAGCCCGCGCGGCGAGGCTCACCTGTCCCTCCGCGCCCTTTCTCCCTCCAAGCGAAGCCTTCCCACTCCGGACAGGCTGGCAGCGGCAGTGGGAGAGATGGGGTGGGAGCATCCTCCTCCTTCTCGGGCGGCTCAGTTACTGGGCTCCTGTATCTCTTGGCATCTCGGGATGCAAGCAGACCGCCCGGCTCTGAGCCGGTACTTCTGGAGTTGGGGCGGTTCAATGCGGTGAATCCGGACCCCGACGCAGGCAGGCGGCTCTCATCCTGAAGCAGGCTGCTCTTCTCCCTCACCCGCCCCCTTCCCTCCCTCCCTTCCCCTCGCCGCTTCCCGCTGCTGATCGAGGTATCACATGGTCCGGCGGACTGCACCGAACCAGGGTCTTTCCTTGCGGTATTTTAAAGAGGAGTCGCCTGCTTTGAGGGTCTTGTGGGGCTCAGTGCGCAAGCGCGCGTGTCCGTGTGTCCGTCCGTGTGTGTGTGTGTGTGTGTGTGTGTGTGTGTGCGCGTGTCCGTGTGTGTGTGTGTGTGTGTGTGTGTGTGTGTGTGTGTGTGTGTGTGTGTGTGTGTGTGTGTTCGTCAGAGCCCAGAATCGCCAACAAGCGCCGCTGCAGCAGGACCGCGTCGTACCGCGCCGCTTTCCTCTCTGCCCCGGGAGCTGAAAGCCGGGGCTTAGAAAGCCAGCGTTTCTGGAAGTGAAACGGAGCCGCGTCCGGAGGTACCCTGCTCGGCTCCTTTGCCCTCGAGTTGCCAAAAGCCTTAAAAGTGACCCAAAGCTTCGAAGAGTCAACTCCAGCCCCAAGCTCCTCCGTTCCTTTCTGCTTTACCTGATTTACGTTAGGGTCAAAACCAGAGGTCTCCAAACTTGGCAACTTTTAAGACTTGTGGACTTCAACTCCCATAATTCTCCTGCCAGTACCCTTGACAATGCCCTATCCATAATCAGCAACAAATTATCTTTGGCAAGTTTTCTTGTTTGATTTACTTGCAACAACAGACTTCTTTTCTCACTTATAACCTACAGTCCTTGAGCAATGACCTCTGAATCCAAGTTATTACATGAATGTATTTGCAGCAAGAGAAAAACTGGTGCAAAACTCTTTTCCTTCTTCTTGAAATCAATTTCTAGAAGAGGACTCTTGCAATTTTAATTCTTTTCCATCTTGATCTGCTTGAAAAAGTTCACATTATTCATCTTATCAGCCTAAAAATAATACAGAATAGAATTCATAATACCATTCATAAGCAATGTAATGTTTGCTGAAAGGCAAGGGGGGGGGGGAACTAAACAGTTCCATCAAAAATATCAGCATATAATCTTATTTACAGAATAAAAATATCAATTTCATCAGCAAGACAACGTAAAGGAATATCCACTCACAGCTCTTACATCATTCTGAGACTTTTAGAGGCAATAATAAACAAGCAAATAAATAAAAATGAAGTTGTTATCTGTTTTTACCTCAGGATAGGTGCAGAGTGGTCTGTGTTCTCTTATCTCCAGACTCCTCAGTGGGAAAAGCAGCAATGGTACCCACATCACTAGACTTTTCTGTGGAATTCATGTAATTTGCTGAATACCCAGAAAGACACCTAGGACATGCAGTTCCTTTTTTCAAGAGTATATACTAGCAGTAATCTAGAATTTACAATGAAATGCCATTCAAATTTCACCACAGTCGTGTATAACAAGTCATGTGATTTCACACTAGGATCAGAGTTTTGAAGGGGATGGATCAAAGCTGATGGCTGGAATCAGGAAATAAATAATGTAAACCTAGGTGTTGAGTGTGTCAACAGATGAGGAAGAGAAAGAAGCAGACAATTTGCAAGGTCACACTACACAAAAGCTTGAATGACTATTTTTGTGAAAACAGCCCTAAATTTAAAAACAAAAACAAACTAGATACTCAAGAAGCTGGACCAAATTTGACTTTAAGGCTATGTCTGCCAGACAGAGGATATAAGATAAAAACAAGAACATAACTTCCTTTTGTTGACTGTCTGGTAACCTAGCCCTTTCTCCATCCACTCAGGTTCCTGGTTAGCATTGTTTATTGCCATTCTGCTGTTATCTTCCTGAAATGCTGGGTTCAGCAGTGGTCTTCCAGATTTACACAGGAGCAATAGGGATGACACTTTTTAGACTAGACATTCTCTTTGCACTCATACAGTTTTCTGCTGTAAGCATGCTGTTAGGAATGTAAGTCACCTAACAGTTGGGTTGGAAAATATATAAACCAGGATAGACATTTTAATACTGTCTCTTTAAGGGAATGCTAAAATTGTGATTGGGTGTGGTTCCTCAAACGGCCATAAGATGGAGCCAGAAACATGGGTTATTCTGTTCTGTTATTGCTGAGAGTGTTGCTGTTCCTGCATTTCTCTATTGACTGTTACTGATCATCGTTATTCTTGGATTTGATGTGAGTCTATTTACTGAACTGTTTTTGATACTGGACTTTGTTATTGGATTATTCCTGGACTGAAAAACTGACTGCTATAACTTGGATGACTTGGACTTTGTTTGGACTTTGCTTAACTGTTTACTGGAAGTAAAAACCTACATTTACTATACAGTGTATCTGTGTGCTGGTTGTGTGTTATTCTTCACTACTCTCACTATGTCTCCCTGTGTGAGCTCATTCTCCTAATGGGGAATTACCTCAACACATGCATCTATACTTATAACACAATGTAATACATGACACTGTCATTTTGTATCCTCTCTAGTGTAAATAACTAGAGGCTAATAAATTTAAACAGCAGCCTCCAAAAATGAATACCAGTTTCTGCAGATTTGCAGAAGCTTCCTCAGGTTTTGCAACAGCCTGTTGTGGCTGGGGAAGCATTTAATTATGGCTAATGGTATCTATCATCTCTTTGCATGAATACCCTTAAAGAGAATTGTTCCCAGAAGTTCCTCATTAAAGCAGGTTAAAATAGGTCATTATTATTATTGTTGTTGTTGTTGTTGTTTAGGTAGTATAGAAGTCTCATTTCATGTCACTGATACCATATTTTATATCACATTTTATGCCAACAGAAATGGCACTTGTTGCTTGAAGTTTTTGGAGCAGAATATGGGAGAAGGCATATATTGTCGAAGCTCACCTGCTTTTCTGAAGATGTTTTATAGGAGATTTTGTTTGAATGAGTTGGCAAGTTCTTTCAAGTTTGGAGAAGAAGGTTGGTTTCATCTATGCAGATGGAATGGGGATTAACAGAATAGAAATGTCAGCCAATGCCTTCAGCTTCTCTGACAAATTTGGTATTTCTAGAGAATTCTCAGAAATTAATCTTTCTGATCCTCTTCTCTAAACCATTTTATGCCACTTTGTTTACTTTCAAGAATAAATGGGCAGTTGAACAGTTGGCATAATCACAATCATGTTTCCTTAATAACTTTATAGGATCTCTTTTGATAAATCAGTAAATAAGTTTGAATGTTTTGCTGTAGCACATGATTTTTATCTGGACCTGTTTCCTAAATAACGGAAACTACTATTCATAATTTTCTGAAATTTCCTAGAATCAAATCTGATATTGCAGTTCTATGCCTGTAATTAAGCCCATTAAATGTAGTGGCACTGATTTCTGTCTAAAAATGCACCACATCAATAGATAAAAATACAGTAGATAGATATAGTAGATATAGTTTTTATGCTACAGTGCAGCCTTTCAGAGGAAAATATTAATAGATTTTTAAAAAAAAATTAAAGAAAAGAATCCCACTTACTTCTTCAAAGCTTGATCCTAAACTGAGGCCGTATTACTTGATTTCCAAATGTTCTACGGTAGATTTCCTTAATATGTAAGAAAGCACCCAGAAAGATGTTTTGCTTGCCAAGAATGTCCACCTCCCCCAGCAATTAACAAAATGGGTCAGAAGTGACCAGTTATGATATAGGTTAAAGCAAAGCTGGCTGGGGAATAATGGGAGTTGAAGACCACCAGGCTTAAAGTTGCCAAGGTTGGAGACACCTGGGTTAAAGATACTGAGGAACACAGTGTTGAGGAAATAATTGTTTCCAAATCACATGTATACAAGAACAGATCTAAGGTATGCTTAGAATTGATCATTATCAAGTTTAATAAAAAAAATTGAGATAGTTCTATAGTATACTAGTTAGCCTGAAAAAGCAGGTAATATGTGAGCTCATTAGCATAGAATCCTAACTTGCATTTCCTAAGCATTCTTCTAGATACTCAGCAAATTACATGAATTCCACAGAAAAGTCAAGTGATACTTTTTTTTCTGCCTCAGATGTATACCACAGCTGTTTTCCCCGCCGAAAGCATTTTAACTTTGGGAAGTCCAAGTGAACAAGATTTGGTCATCTTCTATGGCTGATCGTGACATAATCATAATTTGGGCCAAATATACAGCGCATTATTTTAGGATTATGAACTATCAACTCCTAATGGCAAAAAATATAAACTCTATAGAAAAATAATATATGAACCTTTCTGACCATTATGTTTTCTCCAGAAGCCCAACTCATTGTTTAATAGGTAAATATACAAACCAGGGATCAATGATATCTTTTAGAAATCCACCCCCTCTTTTTTTGTTTTTTGTTTATTTTTAATGTAAAAAAAGGAATGAGAAGTCCACTTTGTTTATTAAAGTTGGTTTAATTCTTGATATTTCAAATGATGTTTTCAAGCTTGTCTGGCTTTATTGTGATAAGCAACCTGGCAATCAATGCAACAATTAAAGAAAACCAAGAGCGCCCAATGCCAGGTCAGGTTTCTTGTGTCCTTCCACCTCAATATTGTCATATTGAGAGATTTCAGACAAGTTTCACATCTGATCCTCTTTTATTTGATATTTAATTGGGGATCCTTCTGTATAAATGCAATCTGTTCTACTATTGTGCTCTTTATATATACTACTGTATATATAGGCCATACTACTCCATTGCAGGATAAACAGTGTTATGTGAAGTCCAGGACCAAACTAAGACATTAAAAAAAGAAAATAAAATACAAGTAGGAAATAAGGGAAGAGAAACTGTAATTTTATTTTTCTTCTGTATACAAACCTGCTAAGTTAAATATGAACAAGATCCTGTGATTTCCACACAATGCTCTGAGCCCATAAGAACTCAGTTTGGGCTGATCCCTTGGTTCATTTCCATAGTGTGCTGCTGCTCTCTTGTGATATAGCATGGGATAGCAAGGGTTGGTAGCACAGGAAAAACATAGCTGTTTTCAGATGATGAGAACTGCACACAGGATTCTGACTTAACTGATGATAAGTCCTTAAAATATACAGTTTGTATCTTTCTGCCAATGAAACAGCTTTTGCTATACTACAAAGTATGACTCCTTTTTTTTTTTTCGAGGAAGTTCTGTCACTTCTCAAAAACCAAAATCATTCTGAGAATGTAACGGTGTTTTTCTTAACTAGAATGTTGAGCAAGCACTTCCTACTTATTTCAGGCATAATTCTGAAGAAAGAATATGAAGAATCATAAACAGAGCTGATTGGGTAACCAATCTAATTTGACTCAAACAGCATCATGTGAATGCTGTGCTTATATGAAGGCGGGAGGGAGAGCTGCCAGTTAGTGAATTAATTTCATAAAATGAATACATGTTCATAAAATGAATATATTTTATATAAAAATTCCATATGGTTCATCGATTGCATCCATAATCTTATTCTATGCTGAAGATGCTGTCAGCCCTGAAGCTGACCTGACTGAAGCCATTGAGGGCTAGGGAGAGGGGAATAACCAAAACAAAATTATTTCTCTTGGGAACCAAGGGCATTCTCACACCTGGTCAGAGAGAAGAGGAGTTATGTTACTCAGCAACCAGATGGAGCCTCAGTTGGACCATATGACTGATTGTTTGAAGAAAAGGGAATATTTTTTTTACTTTTAATTAGGTGAAAACCATGGGAAACGTCAGAGTCGGTTTTCACCAGATCTGTGCCAATATCCAATAAAGCTATTCTTTGAGGAATCTATCTGCCTCAGAGTTTTGCTTGCTATGGGTATATTTCTCGGAACCTTTTCTTTTTGTTTTTATCTAGATTCAAAAGCCAGCTGACTTTTCATGCTATGTCCAGCTGAAATGTTGGGGTGTCCACAAAATCATTGGGCCTTGAAGCTGATTTGCTTCTGAAGCCATTTATGTGTTACCATAAATTGTTATGCTCCCTATTTAATATTTATAGATTTATTAGAACATAAAAGATAGAATTAGTCTCTCACCCTGGCCCAGTATTAGCTGATGTTTTTGGTTGCCATGATGTAAAAAAGATGTTGAGACTCTAGAAAGAGTGCAGGGAAGCACAACAAAGATGATTAGGGAACTGGAGGCTAAAACATATAAAGAACAGAATTGGATATGTCTAGTTTAATGAAAAGGACTAGAGGTGACATGATAGCAATATTCCAGTATCTAAGGGGCTGCCACAAAGAAAAGAAAGTCAACCTATTCTCAAAGCACCTGAAGTCAGGACAAAAGCAATGGATGGAAACTAATCAAGGAGACAACCACCCTAGAACTAAAGAGAAATTTCCTGAGAGAACAATTAATCAATGGAAGGACCTAGCTCCAGAGGTTGTGAGTGCATCAACACTGGAGGTTTTTAAGAGATCAGACAACCATTTGTCTCCTGCTAGAGCAGAGCGTTGAACTAGAAGACTTCCAAGTTCCCTTCCAACTCTATTATTCTGCTATTCTGTTACCCTCATCATTTCAGTGAAAGACCAGGTCTGCATGTGAAGATCCAATTAAACTGATGTACTGCTATTGGGATCTTCTCAATTACAGTTTAGCACCTGCTTAGCATTAGATAAGTGTCAATGGAATTCAATGGTGGGGGGGAGGGTGTTGGACTTAGTCTACTTGTCACTACGCAGGGATTCTAAGCTGATTCCTCTTTTGACTTGGTCCCCAGGTTCTGCCACTCCTTCTCCTATATCATGTCAGAAAAAGTCCATTAAGAGTTATCAAAATAACAGAATACTTATCTTGATCAATTAACCAACTTTATATTCTTTCTTTTTTACTTTCTCATCTTTAATCTCTTCAAATAATATCCTAGAAATTGATTTCTTTTTATTTTTTCTTTGTTTCCCATGGGAAAGTTTTTAAAGAATAAATTCCAAAATCTTATTTCAAATTTATCTGGCTCCTTCGTTGATTTGGAACTTTGTAAATCAAAGTTTTGGTCATTTTTTTGCTATTTATTTCCCTTACCCCAATTATTTTAAGTTCTTAAACTTGCAATTAAACTCCTCTCACTAATGTTTGAAGAAAATTCACCTGGTGCTATAAAAGATGTTGATCCAAAGGTTCTTAATAGCTGAAAAGCATTAACAAGCCATTTCCAAAAGTGATTTTAAAAGGTAGAAAGCAAATGTAGTGTCCCTTCAGAGGTAATGCCTATTCCCTCATCTTGCGGAGTTCTACACCCTATCTTGTCTTTTCATGAGGAGCAGCTATCTGGAGAGATCTCAACTCCTTGTCCAGAGAAAAATTGCAAACAACTGGTCTATTCGCTGGCTCTTCATTCCATCACAGTCATTGGTTCTATTTTTCAGAGCCATCTTCAGTCTATTGTTCCCTGGAAATTGGGACACCTCCATCTCTTTCTCAAGGTCCTAGCGACTATAGGCCGGTGGCACTAACTTCTATCTTAATGAAGTGCTTTGAGAAGCTAGTTCGAAATTATATTATCTCCTGCCTTCCTGATTCCTTTGATGGGCTTCAGTTAGCTTACAAAGAAAATAGATCAACCGAGGATGCAATTATTACTGTGCTTCACATGGCCTTATCCCATTTGGAAACACTGGGGAATTATGTAAGAATGTTGTTCGCAGATTTTAGTTCTGCTTTCAATACCATCATACCGCACAGATTAATAGCCAAGCTCAAAGATCTAGATTTTCCAGATTCTATTTGTTTATGGATATTGGATTTTTTAACAAATCGTCCACAAAGAGTTAAACTGAATGATTATATTTCTACTGTTAAGACACTTAGCATTGGCACTCCGCAAGGTTGTGTCCTTAGTCCACTACTGTTCTCCATTTATTCATCTGATTGCACAAATAAACATCCCAATAATAAGATAATAAAATTTGCAGACGATACTACGCTTGTAGGACTTATTTCTGGGGATGATGAGTCTGCATATCCGGATGAGGTATTACAGCTATCCCACTGGTGCAAAAATAATAATCTTCTATTTAACATTAAGAAGACCAAGGAGGTTATAGTGGACTATAGGAAAAAAAGAGCAGACATTCAGCCACTGTATATAGAGGGAGTTCGTGTGGAACAGGTGGTTGAATGTAAGTATCTCGGGACCATCATTACAAATGACCTGACCTGGAGTGCAAACACCGCTGCTTTAATTAAGAAGGCACAACAACGGCTGTATTTACTAAGGATTCTTAGGAAACAACAACTGGCTGAGAGTCTACTGACTACCTTCTATTGGAGTTCAATTGAGAGTATATTATCCTACTGTCTCTGTGTATGGTTCTCGAGCTGCACAGTGGCAGAGAAAAAGGCAACTCAGAGGGTAATTAAGATGGCCCAAAACATCATTGGCTGCTCACTCCCCTCTTTGGAAGAACTGTATAGGAATAGATGTAAGAGGAAGATATTTAATATATTGAACGATTCCTCATCCGGGACATCAGCTCTTTGAACTATTACCATCGAGAAGGAGATTCAGGGTATTAAGAACAAGGACGACTAGATTTAAGAACAGTTTTTATCCAAGTGCAGTTTTGAGTTTAAATGCAGGGTCATAAGATTTTTGTGGGATTTAATGGCTGAGAGTAATGGGGTATTTACATTTTTAAATTGTATAGAGATTATTGTATGGTTTGTTGTGTTTAGTTTTATTTTTCTTTCAATGGTGTTGTCCAGTTTTACTTGTGGAAGAGCACCTCATTTTGTTGCACCCGCTTGCGAGTGTAATGACAATAAATAAATAATAATAATAAAGGTTATTTCTTTTGCCCATTACTTGTATGTACAATTAATGATCAGGCTTTATTCCTTGTATATGCTTTTTGAGCAGAACAATCCTACATTTTGTTTCTTGATAAACAAAATAATCCTAAATGGGTTATGAGAAAGACAGAAAAAAATATTGGACGTCTCTGCTTTATTGCTCCTGGCCTAGTTTGCATTGTCATATCTAATTGGAATTAACATATGTGACACTGTTTTGCGCAATAAGCTAAAAATGATGTGCTAATTAATTCACATCTTTGCAAATGTGTAACAGCTCTGCATCATAGTTGAGCTAAAGTTGCAGCCCACTAAAGAGCACAAATATTTTAGAAGAATAAAGAGGATAACCTGGCTAAAAAATAATTTGCCTGAAAATTGTAAGAACAGTGAGATCATTGCTTCTTTCTTGCAAATCCTTTAGTCAGTATTTTGCTGTTTATTTCCTCCACCCCCAATTATTTTAAGTTCTTAAACTTGTAATTAAGATTCCTTTCACAAAGGTTTGGGGATAAAAAAACCTTACCTGGTGCTATAAACCATGCTGATCCAAAGGTTCCTAATAGCTGAAAAGCATTAATAATTTCAAAAATTGATTAGAAAAGTGAGAAAGCAAATGTAGTGTCCTTTCAAAGATGCTAACCTTTGCTTGAGCAAAATGGCTAGGGTGGCTTTTCTGCATCTGATTTATTCTAGAAATATTGGACCTCAGTTTCCCAAATCTACAATTTCACTTGTTGAGGGATAATTGGAATAGAAATCCCATCTATCTGTGGGTCACCCAATTGGAGAAGGTATATGCACCTTTTGTTACAGAGGTGGTATTCAGCAGGTTCTAACCAGTTCTGGAGAACCAGTAGTGGAAATTTTGAGTAGTTCAGAGAACTGGCAAATACCACCTCTGACTGGCCCAGTCAACCCCATCTATTCTCTGCCTCCTGAGTCCCAGCTGATTGGGTGGGTCTTCTTTTGTTGCCCTGCACAGGAGAACAGACCTGGAAAGCAGGTTAGTGAGGTGGGGAGGGAATGGGATTTTGCAGTAACTTTCCCCCAGGAATCGGGAGGGAATGGAGATTTTACAGTATCCTTCCCCTGCCACGCCCACCAAGCCACGCCCACAAGCTATGCTATGCCCACAAAGCCATGTCACACCCACAAAGCCATGCCCACAGAACCAGTAGTAAACATTTTTTTAATCCCACCACTGTTCTGTTACCTCTTCTGACCAGAGCTGTGGAAAAGCAGACAACAATTGGTTTATTCTAAACTTTTTTATATACATAGTTGTGCTATAATTTAATTTAGGAGAAAAATTTTCCATTCTGGGGGAAAAGAAGCTGGAGTGGAGGTGGGATTTAGGTTGAATAGAAAAATAAACATAAGGAAAACAAACAGCAACTTCTCCTACTTTTTCCCCATGCAAATGTAATGCTTTTTGAGTAAGTTCTCAAATGACTGATTTCTAAATCAACTAGGAACTATACAGCAAAAGTATTCATCATCAAAAGCATTTCCAGATTACTATTGTATGCCATTTTGAATTTTTGCTAAATACAATGTCAAAGATATACATTCAGATATAAAGTGGTGTATCTTCATATTTATTTCTGTTCTGACATTCATAATATTATGCTTCACCCATTGACTGCTCTGTGCCATACAAAGAATGTTGGTATGTTTGCTGCGTGAAGTGACCCCTTCAGTTGTTCCCGCTGTTTGTCTGCAGATCCTTTCTCAATTGCCTCTAGCTGATACAGGTACTGATACAACTCTCTGCAGCAAGGCAAAAAAGAAACTAGAGGTTTGTTATCCCTTCCATAAATCCATCCAGCTATTTGTTGATTCTAAACAGGACCACAGGCCCTTTGAGAGCTAGCTAGCTGAACAAAATAGTACAGTTGAGTGCATTTTGGAATGAATGACATGAACTTGTTCTAAAGGAAGTGAAAAGAATGGCAGAAAATCCTGATATTTCAGGGAAGTCAGGCCTGGGGGTTGGTGGGGGAAACACTAGGGTCCTGAAGGAAAAACATGTTTCTTATACCATTGGATGAGGTTAGCATCATCAGGGCAATCAGCAAATTTTGTATGAATGAAATGTTTTGCTGGTGCAATAAATTGATTATCTTCTTCCAAAAAAATCAAGCCTTTTTAAGCATTCAAAGTGAACCTTTTTAAAAACAAAATGTTAATGATTTCTGTTATAGATCAGGAAATGAGAGGCTAGACCAGAGCATTAACAAGGAATGGCTTTATTCAATGGAATAAAGGGCTGTCGCGTCTGCATACTAACAAGCAGACATGCTCAGCGAACAGCGGCTGGCTCGACCTAGCAGCCGGCTTTTATAGCCGGCTGTCGAAGGGAGCCAGCCAATGGGAGCTGTAAACGCCCCCGTAGTATAGACGGACTTGGTTGGGAACTTTGGTCAGTTCCAAGGACATAACAATTTCCAAGATGTATGTATGTAAATATGTATTCCCCCCCTTATTACAGTTATAAATAACAAAAGGTCTAATATACCTGATATCTAACATACCTAATATTCCTTTCTCCTATTTTCTCCACAAGAACAATTCCATGGGGTAGGGTAGGCTCAGAGAGTGTGACTTGCCCAACATTACCCAGCTGCTTTCAAGCTTAAGGCAGGACTAGAACTCAGTCTCCTGGCTTCTAGGCCAGCACATTCATCATAAACAAAAGTGGGTCCTATAGTGCAAATTTATTTAGTGCAATTTAGTGCAAACACTTGGAAGTGCTTGGGAGAACACATAGAGCTCACTCCCAGGTTTAGATATACTGAACAGCCTTCTAAATCTAGATGTTATAGATTTATCCTGGGATAGTATATATATTCAGCATTCAGCTTTGTTCGGGTATTTGTTCGGGTCTGTTTTGAAGGCAGTCTTGATGTGATGCCTGTGTAGTATCTTACTGATTTTGTCTGTAGTACCTCTTATGTAGGGCAGGACAGCTGTTCCATAGGTCTGTTCATCTTCATCTTCTAGGTCTCCATTATGTCTCAGTGTGTTTTTGTAGATCAGGCCTGTGATTTTGCTTTTGTGGAAGCCGATAGCTGTCAGTACTTTAATCAGGGTGCATAGTTCAGTCTTAATGTGTGTCTTGTCTGCCAGGCGTTTGATTCTGGCAATTAGTGTTTTGGCCACAGAGTTTATCTGTGCTGGGTGGTGGTGGGATTGGGCATTGAGGTAGCAGTTGGTGGTACTACAGACAAAATCAGTAAGATACTACACAGGCATCACATCAAGACTGCCTTCAAAACAGACAGAAAAATATCAACCATCCTAAGGAACCCCAAAGATAAAATTGACCTGGAAAACCAAGGCATATACGAAGTCCCTGTGCATCATGTTCTGCCACATACATTGGACAGACCAATAGAAGAATAAGTACTCATCTGGATGAATACAAAAATGTAGTATAAAAAAGCTGGAACACACTTCCTCACTAGTCCAACACATGAAAGCCACAGGTCATAGCATCGACTTCAATGGTACCAAAACCCTAGCCACTATAGAAAACTCCAGCTATAAAATTATCAGAGAAGCCATAGAGATTGAAAAAAGACCTGAAAGCATGAACAGAAGAGATGACTCCACCAGACTGTCAATTATCTGGAAGCCTGCACTCACAAACAAAAAAATCTCCACACCACAAGCCAGGCAAACACCTGGGCACAAACAGACCCCCCCCCAATACCTCCAGCTCAAACACACCCCAACCAGGCACCCAGATGAAACCTAGCTCCCTAATAAATGATAGCCATCCATTTACCCAAAGCCAAGTCACACTAAAAGCCTCTAATACAGGTAACACAATGTTGCCAGCCCAATCAAGACAAAAAAAAGCTGCAAAACAGACAGAAGATATTAGAAACACCAATCAAGCAGAACACAGCAAACTCCAAGACCAATAAAGATAGACCAAGACTCCCAACCAATCAGGATGAAGAAAAAACCATTCTGGCACAGCAGTAGGCTAGCCCCAAATTTAAAACTGAAACAGCTGTGAAAGTCTGACTTACAGACGAATACAATACAGAAGCCTGATGATGGCAGATGAGATTCTGCCAAAACATTGCTACACCTTTAAAAGCACAACTATAATGATGTGGGAAAATACCCGAACAAAGCTGAATACCATACATATAGATACCTGTGAAAAAGAAATAATATATATATATACATATATACTTAAGATATATAATATATATATATACATAATACATATATACATATATATATATATATATATATATATATATATATATATATATATATATATATATATATAATCAGGCTTCAACACTTTACAGAAGCCTGATGTTGGCAGATGAGATTCTGCCGAAACGTCGCTACAACTTTAAAAGCACAACTATAATGATGTGGGAAAATACCTGAACAAAGCTGAATATCATATATACATATATACATATACATATATATATGGATGGATGGATATGTGATGAGTGGGGCTTTGGAATGAAGATCATTCAATGATAGGGTAATCAGGGACAGAGGGAATACACAAAGGATTTGTAAACAGATTTACAAACTGAAGTTTGTAAAAGAACAATTTATAGCAGAGAAGCCCAAGCCAGTAAGTGGTCCCAAGACAATTATTGGTAAGCCGAGAATGCCCTAACTTGTGTGATGATAATAATGAGTCTGGAGCCAGAGCATATGTTAGAGTACAGACTAGTAGCCTTTCCTTGGCACATTCAATAACATAACAGCTGAGAATCCTAGCATGACTCAGTCTGTTTACAATGTCCTGGGCTGTGTGGGACAGGACCCAATGCATGTCTTGCATTCAAACACTGAGTTATCATTCCCGAGCCTTGGGTCAGGAAGGAAAGATTGGGCTTGTTGCTTGGTTGATATATTTTACAGTATTTGTAATCTATCCCAATGATAGAAATTTTGGGAACAGTATGACATAATATCTATAGAATATAACTCCACCCCAATTACAATAAGTCCAGTAAATGCAACCGCTTCATAAAATGCAATTAATAGAAAAGAACAGCATTCTATGGAACAGTTTCCCCACACCCCAATATCCAACGTTCCTGCCCTCATGGTTTTCAGAAAAGTCATTAAAACATGGCTATTTGGCAGTTCAAATCTCACCAGGCTCATGGTTGACTCAACTGTCCATCCTAACAAGGTGAGTAAAATGAGGGCCCAGATTGTTGGGGGCAATATGCTGGCTCTGTAAAACCGCTTAGAGAGGGCTGTAAAGCACTGTAAAGCGGTATATAAGTCTAAGCTATTTCTATTCTAGCTGGGACTCTAGGGGAATGAAATGGTGGCAATAAAAGAATGATTTAACATTGATTGATTTTAATTGATTGATGTTCCAATATTTCCTGATTAGTATAAACAACGGTGAGAAATGACCTTAAAACAAATATTTGGAAGCTATTACGTAACCAAAAAAAGAGAGAAGCACTCTTTAAGCTGGGGAAGGAAAATAGTATTCAGAAGAGACTGAGGCACTGACTCTTCCTTGGCTCACAGAGAGGGGAGGAGAAACACAAGTAGACTTGCAATAAGGTATACAAGTAATAGCAATAGCATTTAGACTTATATACCGTTTATAGTGCTTCACAGCCCTCTCTAAGCGGTTTACAGAATTGGCATATTGCCCCCAACAATCCTCAACTTATGACCACAAGGGAGCCCAACCTTTATGTTGCTAAGTGAGAAGTTTGTTGTGAGTTTTGCCCCATTTTATGACCTTTCTTGCCACATTTGTAAAGTGAATCAGTGCAGTAGTAACATCATTGTTAAGTGAATTTGGCCTTCCCATTGACTTTGCTTGCTAGAAGGTCACAAAAGGGGATCACGTGACCCCAATGGGACACTGCAACCGTAGTACATACAAACCAGTTATCAAGCATCCGAATGTAAATAACACACCCATGGGGATGCTGCAATGGTCATAAGTGTGAAAAATAGTCATGTCATTTTTTTCAGTGCTGTTGTAACTTTGAACAGTCACTAAACAAACTGCTGAAAGTCAAGGACTACCTGTAATTTTGGTCTGTGAAGTTGGTTTCCTGTTCTGAAACTATCTCATAAGGCTGACAGTTATGATGTTTGATGTATCTTGGTTTATTGCACTATTGCATTTTAAGCTAACATACATTTATTGGGATGTGTGGCATTCAGAATTCTTCACAAGTGGAACTGCTTATAAACTTAGTACAATAAGCAAATTAATGAATAAAATATAATATAAATATAATGCAGTATGTTCAAATATGGTTCATCAGGTAAAATTAGGAGAATGGGTGGGGAACAGCCTGGATCATTGGCCACCATTAGGTTCTAAACTGGAGAAGGGAACTATTCCTCTATTTTGACAAAGGTTTTATGAAACGAATGACGCACACAAAAACAGAACAAGTCAAAGGGCCTCAAGTACAACAATACAGTTTGAAAAACCCTTGTTCATTTGCTAATTTTTTTATTCAATCCCATCTTTTTTTCTGGAATTTCAAGTTATTTTACACTAAAGAACTGACTTTCTAATAATCTTAAAATGTGAGTGGTTGTTTTAAGAAAGATGTTATTTTAGTTTTGTTATTCTAACATCTGGAAAGAGTGTAAAAATGTTTTAATCTGTCTGCTCCTGTGTGCAAGTCTGCTATAATATCCTTCCAAACTTGAGCTTCCAGACTTAGTTAAGGTCACGTTATTAGTTAATCTGTGGGTTACCAAGTCATTAATAGTTTGGCTGTCTGTGAAGAAATGGAGTTAGCCTGTCAGATAAGACTGTTTGCCTTTAACACCATGTCCTAGATTCTGACCAGGCATGAATCTTCTCATAGAGGTATATCATCTAAACAGATTGATCAGGGTTGACAACATGTGTTCTTGCAGACGTTGCTGCAACTTCCGAATTCCTCATCATTGACCATGATGACTAAGATTACATTTAAGAAAGATGATACACTCCCAGAGCCCTTGTTCTTCACCCAATGTCATTTCCACATCCAAATTTAGTTTGTCAACCATCTGACCCAGTCTCCAAGACACTCATCCAGAATAATTACATTTGTTCAATAACAATAGCACTTAGACTTAAGTGCTTTACAGCCCTCTCTAAGCAATGAGACCTGAACTGCCAAATTGCTGGCAGCCGGTGATCAGCAGAAGTAGCCTGCAGTACTACATTTTAACCACTGCACCACCGCGGCTCTTGTTCCTTATTGTTTGGTTTAAAAAATTCATACTGATGAGTAAGTGACATGCCACCTCAAAGTTTTGTATATCCTCACCCAGCAGCTTCGTATATACAAGTAGTCCTCATCTTAAAACCCTTCAGTGACCATTCAAAGTTACACCGGTACTGAAAAAAGTGACTTATGACTATTTTTCACATGACTGTTGCGGTATTCCCATAGTCACGTGATCAAAATTCAGATGTTTAGCAACTAGTTCATATTTATGACCGCTGCAGTATCCTGGGGTCATGTAATCCACCCTTTGTGACTTTCTGACAGGCAAAGTCAATGGGGAAGCTAGATTCATTTAATGACTGCAACAAAAAAGTCGTAAAATGGGGCAAACTCACTTAAATGTCTCGCTTTGCATCATAAATTTTGGGCTCAAATGTGATCGTAACTTGAGGACTATCTGTATAAGTTCAATAAGTTAAATATATGAGGCAAAATAGTGTAATAACCCATTCCCCTACTTATGTCTACTCGGTTTGATTCCACTGTTACTGGGCCAAAGTTCTTTTTCAGTTTCAGTTTCAAAGGGATGGCCAGCTTGTAAGACCATTTTAGCCCAGCTCATTTCCCCTTCATTAGCGCTTTTCAAATATTATCATCAGATTACATTATGTTGTACTTTTGGAAACAGTTCTCCCCATAATAAGTTGCAAATTGCAGGTAACAGCTGCACGTGGTAAGCAATCTATGAAGTACCAAATTAGTAACACTTTGGCTTAAGAACAACATGTTGAGTTAAAAACATTTTATATGACTTCTTAAGTGTCTTAACATTTACAATCATATATAAGCCTGGGAGCGAGTGAGGAGGGTTCCCCTTAGATTTACTCTTTATTTCTTCCTTAGATCTTAGACATTATCAATGTCCAGACAGCTGCCATTCCTTTAATTTCTGGTGACTGCAATAGAGCACTCAGGCTCCTGCATTTTCCTGTCCCAGATCAGCCACCTGTCTCCTCACCCATCACCTATCCAAAGTATCCATATCCATTATTAACAACTGATATCCTCACTACCTTTTTCATGTGAGTACATTGAGCAAGAACTAGTTTTCTGTGCTGCTGTAGGAAGTGTCAGAGTATATGGAATATGAAACATAGTTGAACAAAAATGCATAATATTTAAGCACAAGCATGTCATTCAGAGGTCTTGAGTCATGGGGCAATAATGAATGGTAAGCGATTTTTTTTTCTAATTAAGATTATTGGGAAGAACAGTTCTTAGCTACCATATTGAACTTCTGAATAAATCATTCAGGTTCTAATACACTTAGAAAACTGGGCATTATTAATACATTCAGGATTTTGAATACATTGTATTATGAACCTGTTATATCACAATAACTTTGGAGCAATGTTTTTGGACTTCTATTCAGATAAGTCTCAATGGTTTGCAGTTGAGCTTTGACAGCAGTCCTCAGTGATTTCTCAGGCAAATTACTCTGCCATAGGCTGAGTCAGGTGGGCTGCTTACATGCATGGAGATCAATTTTGGGCAATGGATTGCAAAAAGATGGTAGCTCTCCAATCTAGAGTGAGATCTATTTGCCAGTAAAAGTCTGATGGCCATGAACCTTCCAACTATAGTCTGTTTTTTCCCCTATTTGGGAAAAATAAAGTATATATCCTAGCCACAGACTGAATACTTGACAAACATGCTTATTCTGAAATTGATGGGAGAAAGAAGATTTCTGCAATCTCACTACTGTGTTGTAATTATTATACTTTAATATGCTGGAAATGCTTGGAATATAGAATTTATATAATGTAACTTGGCTTTCTACACCTTGGAATGAATTGATGAATTGGGACTTGCTGCTTCATCCACACTGGCTGGGAATTTTAGGAATTGAAATTTCAACACATCTGAAGGGCATCCTGTTGGGAAAGCCTGCAATATGTTCCACTCCAAACAAATATTGGAGCAACTTCTAAAGGATGGTATTAACTCCTCATAGCCCCACATTGGCAGTTTTGCCATGACAGTCATGTGAATCATCCCTTGGTCACCAGCCATGGTGTATACATTTCACACTTTCATGTCCACAAGAACTCATAAGCCATAATCCAACACAGAGGTAAGCCTGCTTAAGACCATTGAAATCAATAAGCTTACACATGTTTATCTCTGCACTGAATTGTAGTACCAGTCTCAAACACCAACTAACATTCCATCGCTAAGCAAGCTCTTGACAGCAGGGAGGACAATTCATCACTTTAACCTGACTTTAACCTTTCTGTTCCTAAGACTACAGAAAGATTGTTAGCACCTGCCATCCTGCCAAGAAGAAATGGAGGGGTGCCGGATACAAACTAAAATTGTTCGCGTACTTTCATTTCTATTGAATTAAGTCAATAGTATTCTTCGCTGGCATATTTAAATATTCGGGTCTTCTATCCCATCAAGAACTAGGTAATAGACTTTAGACATTCTTGTACAGTGTGCCTAAAGCATGGAAGTGGGAAGGGGGAATATATGTAGACTCAGGTCTCAGATTGGACATTTCTAATTTTAAGGCTCCTTAAAAAGAAACTATTTGTCCTGGATATTTTGACTACTCAAGTCCAAAAAACCTTTGGTGTCTTCTGGGTGCTTCTGTGTAACTTGTCATTACAGTTAAAGTTTTCCAACTAGGACCACTGGTGTCCAGGGAGAAGTTGCACAACAACGCATATCAGCACAGCATCTGTTCCCTTCACTTCATGCTGCACTGATTCTCCCCGGAAGAAGCCTGCTTGGAAACTTTGTATGTCACCAGCACAGGGGGAAAGGCTGTTTCACATTCCACAAGAAGGGATAAGAGAACGGGTGGAGTCAACCTAGCATCTTAGGGCAGGGTTAGAGCAGCTGTTCCAAAATATGTTGCAACTTGTCATTGTCAAAGCAGCAGGGATATATGCTAAGTGAATGGAAAGAAGCAGGGATTTGAGTATTGGTAAGAAAGACAGTAGAGGAAGACCTGGAAAGAAAATATAGAATTATTCATTAAGCATCCAAGAAACAGGAGGAGATACAATTGGGTATCAGTTTGATAGTCAGGAAACAATAGGCCTAACAGGAAGGAAGAGTGGCATGAAATATTTTGAAAGAATCTCACTGCATTAATTCTAAATGTATCTTTCAATCCTTTGTTTAGTCAGGTCGCCACAAATTAATAATAGCCATGTTATACATGAGGGAGAAAATGTAAAACAAATTGACTTTAACAGCAAGAATTTATGTTTCCCAAACTACAGATTTTACCAACGTTTGTTTTCTTTATCTTCCCAGCAAACATCATGAAAGGTGTCCTTAATGCAATTTAGTATCACTTCACATATGGCAAGAACCCACTTACTTGTCTAAAGAGCCATTCCATCTAACAATGTAAGTGGTGGAGGGCATGATTCCAAAAACAATAAAGTTAAATTTTCCCCTCCATGGTTACATTTTTCTAACCAACTTACCTGACAAAGTGCTCTTGAAACTCAATGATTGCAGCTATGCTCTAAAGCCTGACTTCAGTTGCAACTATCAACTTTAAATGGTTTAGGCTGGAAAAAGCTAAGTTCATTTTAATGTTGTAAGAAATACAATATACCACAATACCAATTTGTCTTTGCTGGGTATAAGAAGCTGGAGAACAGAGGCTGCTCTCTAGTTTGCTGTTTTCTGCTGTTCAAGCTGGGCGTGAAGCCTTTGAGGTTAAAAAAAGAAGTTAATTTAACATAACTAACTAAAAGCGTACAGAGAAGAGCCAAATGAAAAAAATCTGCCCCTGGCATGGGCCCTAAATGCGGTGCTTCTATTTAAAAGTATCAGATTGTCATAAAAGTATAACAAATGGAAGATGTAATCAGTGTACAAAAACAATGTCAAGCTGAACACCTTCTGTTAATTCATCATACTTCCAAAAGCCCTTGATTATGCGGAGTTCCAACCACATTGGAGTCCTATAATTCTCTTTATTTGCTAACAGTACTTTGGAAGACAATAGCAAAGAAGCAGTTGCTACAAAGTTTGCAACTAAGACTAGGATATGGATGGAGGATTGATGACATTGCCGAACTATAGTTCCTGGCATTCTTGCTATATTGATTGTGTTGGCTGAGGCCAATGGAAATTACATGCAGCAGTATCTGCAGGGTTGCAACCTTGGGCTAAGAATGGAGCTTATTCTGTCAGCTTTCTGTTATTTATGGTGCTGCCATCTTAGGGCTCATGTCCTTGGCTTTAAGCCTTACCTAACCAGGGACTAAACATTTATGGATCATCCTAAAAGGTCCTTCAGATTATCTCTACATAGCCAGCATCTCAATTAACAGGTGTGTAGGAAAGCTTCCATCATTGTATCCAGATGGGAAAATGTCCTGGTAATACTTTGTCTGACCCTGAATATGCATGATTGTTCTTTAATCAAAATACACGTAGTCCTTGCTTAACAACTCAGGTGGGACTGGCAACTCTGTCTCTAAGCAATGTGGTTAAATGAGGCTGAAATGGACTTATACCTTCACTTGTGATGTGGTTTATAAACTAAAACACTGTTTATTAAGTTACTGAGCAAGACATAATTGACTGCAACTTGCAATTTTACTTTGCTTGTTGAAAGCTGGCTGTGAAACATGAAAACAGCAATCACATTATTGTGGAACACAATATCATAAATGCCCACAGCAGTGAAGCACCTGAATTTCAATCAGTGATAATCATAAAGGCCAGCAACAGGTCAGCACAATTACTTGTTCAGCACACTGCAATTTTGTACAGCCTATAAACAAGGCGGTTGTTAAGTAAGGACTACCCTTAACACTGTTTTCATTATTACTTTGCATCTGATGTCTCAGCTTGTTTTGTTATTTAGAGAAGGTCTCTGACAACTGTATGGACTGCCATCTTGACCAGTGATACTGTAGCTAATCTAGATAATTTAGATTTATCTTATTTGATGTTCTCTTCCTGCCCTTTCCTGAGACTTGCCAAGCACATTGTTTTCTGTTCATCATCTGCTCACTTCACATGCTTACAATGTATGTTTCTGCATGCTAATTATTACCTTAAATGAGCAGTCAGTTTTTATTTGGTTGATTTTCCTTGCCATCCATGGAACTTCATTAATCCCCTCCAATTCCAGAATTTGAAGGTGGCTCTCCTTTTTCTTCTCTTTCTTATATTCGGTGTTCATAGCTCATCATTGCCCCTCATCATTGCCCCTGCTTTAACTATTTTGTTTGTTGTTATCATAGGAATATCTTTGTATTTCATGATCTTAACTAAGTTTGTCCTTGGTTAATAGACCTAGGATTAACCTCTGTCTATTATTAAATCCAAGAAAAGATAACTGATCTGCCATTAGTTGTGAGTTTATGAGGCATGCTTAGGTATTACCATTGTCTTCTGAATAGTTAACATTAAAGCAAGATTTTGCCCTTTCTATCTTTCATAATAGCTCATTTTATTCATTTTCACCTAACAAGGTAATGTCACCTAAATATCTCAGATTGTTAGCAATCTGGTTTTCATCCCAGCTGCCATCTTTTTCAATCTTGCCATTCTTATAATATATTTGCAACCAATACATGGATATGGAGTCAATATGCAATCCTATCTCACTCCTTTACTAGTCTGCACAGTCTGTCTTTCCAGACTTGGTTCTTACAATAATGTATTGTTCATTGTACAGATTCCTCAAAAGAATCAGGTTTTTGGCAATCAAATGAGTCTTTATATATTGTAAATTCTGGCATGTGCAGACAATCAAAGACTACTATGTAATCAATAATACCCAGATAAATCTCCTCCTTAGATTCTCTGTCTTATTCTGCTCTCATGTCTCCCTGCTAATTTTTGAAATCTTCCTATTTGGCATTTTTTTCTCTGTATATACAGTACTTCTGTCCTTTGCTCGCATACAGAATTAATGCAATGGTTTGATAATTTACATATCTTTTGCATCTGTTTTGAATCTCCAGTCTCTAGGCTAGATGCTCATGTTCCAAATTTGTTGATTTAAAGCTGTTGGCAATTTAACATCTTTTCTCCTGCATCTTGAAACACAGTTCAATGAGTGTTAATCTGTGCCTAGTGTTTTCTTCTTTAACAGCTGATCTTTTACTTCTCTTACCTTCAGGTGAAGTCAAAATCTGAATATATTTCTTTTGTACAAGAATTTCTACCATTTTGTACTTCAGTCTTTCCCTAAGTCCTTTAACATAATTGGTATGTTCCATGATTACTCTTGCATATTCTTATCTGAGTTCTAAATTTTCTTGTGATTTCTTTGATCTTAAATTCTTTGTTTTTAAAAGCATTTCATTTCTTGTTTTTTTTAATTTAGTTACAGTTTTGATTAAGATATTTTTCTGTCCTTTCTTGCATCTTACTGAAAATATGCATTCACCTGTTATATTGTGTATGTCCTTCATGAGATTTTTTTTTATTTCTTTTCCATTGTGATTTAATTCTTCAGGTTTTATTTTGGATACATTAAATGTAGATATCCAATTAAATACAGAAGATGTATGGACACATCAAACATTATTGGCATATTTACTGTGTTTGGTTTGTATGCTTAGCCCGTAGGTCTGACACCAGTAATTCATGATTTGTTTCACAATCTGAGTCTGGAATTGTTTTGGCTTGAATGAATGATGCTGCTCTCTCTTGTGTTTCCTATTATATAGTCCAATGTTATTCATTTGGTGTAGAATTTGCATTTATATTACTTGAAGCTGGTGTCAGCAATGAACAAAAATGGATCTTTGCAAAGCTCCATTCATCTGTCTCCTGTATTATTGTGTTTACCCAATTCAAGTATTCTCTAATCCTGCATCTTTTATTTCTCCAATTTTTTTGTCTTCCAATCACTCAAAATAGTGTTATTTATCCAGCATATGGCACACCATACATGGACTACCGATATATATATTAACATTACCCAATATAAACACTATATGTTTTCTTGCATTTAACATGTCTTGAAATTTACCGTAAAATTGCTCAATGTTTTCCACCACTGCTTCTGAACAGACTAGAACTGAAAGACTGCTGGTTGTCTAGTAGTCTTAATATATGTGAATCGGTCATTTATTGAGTTAAAGTCAATCATATGCTTCAAAAAATACAATAATATTGAAAAAGCCAAAAGAAAATAATCTCACATTCCATATTCAAATGGTGTGTTTCTGGGTAAAATTATGAATGTTTCTTTCAATATTGACAGTATCAGTGATCTGCCTTCTTTGTGGTAAAGATGCATCGCTAGCACCAAATCTACTTGTAAAAGTTTTATATTCTCCAGTAAATAGAAAACCATCTTCTTTTCTGAAATTCTCATCATTTGTCAGCCAGTTTATTTAAATGATACAGCCAAGTCCAAACAGTTGGGTGGGAGAGCAATGATACAGAAATGGTTTGCCATTATCTTCCTCCACATTTGATTTGGGAGTTTCTTTCCTAGATTGAAGGTTTCTGTGTGTTTTCAGGGCTTTATTTTTATTTGTCCCATTACAGCATTAAGAAGGTGGGTCTTTACCAGGAATTCCTGCTCCCACTGGCAGGGCCACAAAACATATTGAATCTTTGCACTGTACCAAGGTACAAGGAAGGAAGAACCAATTTTATGAGAAAATTTTGTGGAGGTAAGGTGGATGGAATGGTATGGTTTTCCTGTGAAATTTCTCTGAGAATTTTATATCTGACAAGCCTCACTTGAGGTAAGTCAAACTCTGGTTAGGTTTTTATATATCTGAACATCAAGTTTCTTCAGAGATTCTATAGGCATGTATATTGGATATTTCTTTCCTGAACTCACCATAATATACACAAAAGTTTTTTTAAAATTTTTCCTTCCACCATCACCACCAAAACACACAAACTAAAATTGGAAGCTGCAACTCTTGCAAATCATACCACTAATTTTCCTAAGACAGCTAATGCATTACTGCATCTTTTAAATTTTACAAATCACTTTTTTTTAAAAAAGCAGTCTATTTTTAGCATTTCACTCTTCCCAAGAGAAAAACTTCTCTAAAATATTTCCTTGAAATCCAACACCAAAATGTTTCTGCTTTACAAACTCCAGTAAAGATCTAATGTTTAAAACACAGAAGCACAACATCTGCTTGAGAGGCTAATTTCAAAGGTATTCTTAATGTGCTGCCTCCTTTGGAATGCATATTATAATTTCAGAAGGTATAATCTTATACTTTTCAGTTTGGATAAAATATTGATAGAATGACTTGCTATTTCAAATATTAATAGCAAGCCTTTAGAGTTCATGAAGAAAATAGTTCAGCTTGTTAGCTTTAGATATGCAGGGTGCCAGGAATAGACCTCTTTATGCATTAGGTCAGGTGGTCAATTTGCATGATAGCTTATCTTATTTCTCCAAATAATGAAACCTGCGGGCCTCCACACATTTTCACCTTCACTTTTCATCATTAATGGCAAAGAATACAGGAGCTGTAGTTCAAGACATGAACTACAATGCATTTTCTTGCTTTGTCCTTTAGAGATTCTTTTTGCTACTCAAATCTAAATCAGAATGTATGAAGTCTAGATCCTACCAGCCACATGATTGCAATTATGGGGGGAAGGGGGGATCCTGCAGCATCCAAATTAGGGTCTAAATTTGGGTTAGCTATGATTTATTACAAAAACAACATTTCCGTACAAGTTATGTATTTTCATGTGTGTGTGTGTGAGAGAGAGAGAGAGAGAGAGGGAGGGAGAGGGAGAGAGAGAGAGAGAACAACTATCTTTTGGATTTGAAATGAATTATGGTAGATGATACATATTTTAATACAGATGAGTGAAGAATTCCTTTTGTCTCATCTGCCACAGAGCATAAACCTCTAATTCCATTGCAGTTATAGAATGTTATGTATTCCCACACAATGCAGTTGCTCTAATATTTATATATTCCTTACATATGTGTGTGTTTTATACCTGTTTGTTCATTTAATTAACTATGAATTGACAACTCACATTTTTACTGCAAATCCTGATGCATACAAATGAAATTTAAATAACACAAATCCATGTGCAATACTCCCAGCAATTTAACTTTTCCTGAAAATTTCTCCATGCTACTCAACTTTAACAATGAAACTAATTAAAGTTTGCATCACTGAAATGAAAGATACACTTTAGGCTCAAAGGTGAGTGAGTGGAATGTGTTAAAACTATGGCATATTATTCCTATAATGCTGTGCCAGAAACGTATTAAGAGCAAAGAGCTGGAAGCAAGATTTTCATCAAAAGGGGCAGGTTCAAGTTCAGCATCTAGGAAAGAAACTTACTGAATACTGCAGGTACATTTAACTGACAGAAAACATATGAATCAAGGTTGTTGAAGTTTTATTTGTGCAGGATGAGCACTTTGGGAAGCACTGCAGCCATTCTCAGGGAGAATCCTGAGCACCAGTCACCATCCAAGGTTTGAAACGAAGGTTCTGCTTTCTCAAAAGTGCCTGTTGTTGTTTTTCTTTTGAAACAGGACTCATCTCTGCAACGTGGCTACTTTTTGTCCTCAAACGTGAGCTGCCCCCACTCTAGGCCCACCAACTATTCTCCTCCTTTTAATACAAAAATGTCAGCCCGTGACAGATTGGAACACGTTCGCCTCTTATGCGCACAGTGTTGCCTTTGTGTTCTTACCATCAGTGAACATCCATCATGTTCTAACCTGACAGCTGGCAGCAGAGCTTTAATCCCTCCAGCCAGTTTGGAATTACGGAGCCACAAAAGGACTGTCCCCAGTAGCCTTGTGCTGGCCATATCCAGCCATGGATTGGCTAATTAAACCTTGCCAAGCACACCAGAAGTCTTTCCACACAGATCTCCCGCAGTGTAACCAAATTTAAGAAAAGGTGTCACCTGGCTTCACTAGGCAGTAGTCCATTTTACTCTGGGTTCACCCATCCCCTGGGTCAGAGTGGAATTGTGGGAGTCCTGAAGAAACGTAAAAAGGAACTATTTGAAAACTTTTGCAGCTTTTCATCAACAAAGATGAAAAGGGGAAGGTAGAACCAGCTGTGGAACAACCAAGTTACCAGTTGACCTCTGCTTCTACTTAGTCTGCTGCTGGACAGATGGACAGCTTCAAGGCCCATTTTTACTCCTCTTATTGCGTTTGATCTTTACACTGAAATTGAACATTAGACACAATTTCCTAAAAAGAATGCCCTCTATAAAATAGGCTACATTGCAACAAGTTGCCAGAGATAGATATTTTAATAAACTACAATATATATATATATATATATATATATATATATTTGTTTTCTGAGGTTCTCGGGTATTTGTATGTGGATCTTTGGTTGTTCGGGTTTTCTCCGCGTAAGATTCAAGTATCTAGGCAACGTTTCGATGAAGTCTCATTCATCATCTTCAGGCTTCTGTCTCCAGCTCTGTGCTTCTCAGAGTAATGTGAGATTGCAGCTGCTTCCTCCTTTTAACTGCCAGTGGGGGTGGGACTTGATTCAGTGGGGGCTTGGCTGTGTTCTGATTGGGTGGGGGTGTGTTCTCATTGGTAGGGGTTTGGCTGTGTTCTGATTGGTTGGGGGTTAGCCGTGTTCTGATTGGTTGGAGGCGTGTTCTGTTCAGGTGGGGGCTTGGTTGTGCTCAGGTTAGTCTTAGTTGCTGGGGATTTGAGCTGGTGAGTTGTGATCTTGCTGTTTGGCTTCTAGTTCGTGGTCCTGCTGCATCTTCATAGTGGGTGTCGGTTTGCTTCATGTATGGCTCGGAGGGGTTTAAAGTGGGTAGTGATGCAGCTGCAGTGAAGCTTCTGGTCCAGGGTCGTGTCTCATCTTCTGGGTGGGTGGGAGTCTGTTTTCTACATGGAAGTGTGGTGGTGGCATCTTGTGTGGCTCTCATGGGTGTGGGTCTGGTGTCCTTCTTCATGTTAGGTACTCGTCTGTTCATGAGGCGGGTTTCCAAATGGCTGGAAGGCGGGAGGTGTCATCTCGTTTGTTCATGCTGTGTGGGCGTTTTTCTATCTCTATGGCTTCTCTGATTATTCTGCTGTTGAAGTGTTCGGTTTTGGCGATAGTTCTGGTATTTTTAAAATCAATTTCATGTCCTGTGGCTTTGAGGTGTTGGACCAGGGAAGAGGTCGCTTTCTTCTTTTTTGATTGAGTTCTTATGTTCTTCAATGCGTGCACTTATTCTTCTGTTAGTTTGTCCAATGTATGTGGTAGGGCAGGCAGTGCAGGGGATTTCGTATACTCCTTGGTTTTCTAATTCGATTTTGTCTTTGGGGTTTCTTAGGATGGTGGATATTTTTCTGTTTGTGCAGAATGCTGTTTTGATGTTGTGTTTTTGGAGGATCTTGCTAATTTTGTCTGTAGTGCCTTTTATATATGGGAGGAGGGCTTTGCCGTTTTCTTGTTCTCTGTCTTGGATTTTGGTTGGGGTTTCTTTTTGGATTAGGTGGGTAATCTTCTTTCTTTGGAATCCATTGGCTGTAAGTACGTTGGTGAGAGTGTGTAGTTCGGTTTTTGGTGTTGTTCATCGGCTAAGCATTTTGTTCTGGAGATGAGTGTCTTGGCTACGGAATTGATCTGTGCTGGGTGGTGGTGTGAGAGTGCATGTAGATAGCGGTTAGTATGTGTTTTCTTCTGGTAGATGGTGTGTCCTAGGGAGCCATTGGATCTTTTGTATACCAAGACATCTAGGAAGGGAAGTTGATTGTTGGCTTCTGTTTCCATGGTGAATTGTATTTTGGGGTGTAGGCTGTTGAGGTATGTGAGGAAGTTGTTCAGTTTTTCTTTCCCGTGTGGCCAGATTATGAAGGTGTCATCTATGTATCTGAGCCAGAGTTTGGGTTTGTGGTCGTATTTTCTAGAGCTTGTGTTTCAAAGTGTTCCATGTAGAGGTTTGCATGACAGGTGAGAGGGTGATCCCATGGGTGCTCCTTCTATTTGTTTGTATTTTTGTCCATTGTAGGTGAAGTATGTATTGGATAGGCAGTGGTTGGTTAGATCTAGGATGTGCTTGGGGGGTTGTATTTGTTTTGGATGGCTGTCAAGGCTTCTTTTATTGGCACTTGGGTGAAGAGGGATATGACATCGAAGCTTACTAGTAGGTCGCTAGGTTGTAAGTTTTGTTTCTTTATGATCTCGATGAACTGGAATGAGTTTCTTACGTGTGAGTTGATGGATTCTGCATAGGGTTGTAGTTGTTTGGCGAGGAATTTGGCCAGGTTTTGTAGAGGTGAGCCTATGGAGCTGACTATTGGTCTGAGTGGGGTTCCTTCTTTGTGTATTTTGGGGAGACCATAAAGCTTGGGGCATCTGGATGATTTTTCTCTGGGTATGATTCCTTGCTGGATTTCTTCACTGATGGGGAGGCTTTTATTTTGGATTTGGTAGTTTTTTCTAGGTAGGTGGTGGGGTCTGTCTTTAGGGGTTTGTATGTGGGGTCTTGGAGTAGGTTGGTTAGCTTGGTTTGGTAGTCAGATGTGTTCATACCCAGAGAAAAATCATCCAGATGCCCCAAGCTTTATGGTCTCCCCAAAATACACAAAGAAGGAACCCCACTCAGACCAATAGTCAGCTCCATAGGCTCACCTCTACAAAACCTGGCCAAATTCCTCGCCAAACAACTACAACCCTATGCAGAATCCATCAACTCACACGTAAGAAACTCATTCCAGTTCATCGAGATCATAAAGAAACAAAACTTACAACCTAGCGACCTACTAGTAAGCTTCGATGTCATATCCCTCTTCACCCAAGTGCCAATAAAAGAAGCCTTGACAGCCATCCAAAACAAATACAACCCCCAAGCACATCCTAGATCTAACCAACCACTGCCTATCCAATACATACTTCACCTACAATGGACAAAAATACAAACAAATAGAAGGAGCACCCATGGGATCACCCTCTCACCTGTCATCGCAAACCTCTACATGGAACACTTTGAAACACAAGCTCTAGAAAAATACGACCACAAACCCAAACTCTGGCTCAGATACATAGATGACACCTTCATAATCTGGCCACACGGGAAAGAAAAACTGAACAACTTCCTCACATACCTCAACAGCCTACACCCCAAAATACAATTCACCATGGAAACAGAAGCCAACAATCAACTTCCCTTCCTAGATGTCTTGGTATACAAAAGATCCAATGGCTCCCTAGGACACACCATCTACCAGAAGAAAACACATACTAACCGCTATCTACATGCACTCTCACACCACCACCCAGCACAGATCAATTCCGTAGCCAAGACACTCATCTCCAGAACAAAATGCTTAGCCGATGAACAACACCAAAAACCGAACTACACACTCTCACCAACGTACTTACAGCCAATGGATTCCAAAGAAAGAAGATTACCCACCTAATCCAAAAAGAAACCCCAACCAAAATCCAAGACAGAGAACAAGAAAACGGCAAAGCCCTCCTCCCATATATAAAAGGCACTACAGACAAAATTAGCAAGATCCTCCAAAAACACAACATCAAAACAGCATTCTGCACAAACAGAAAAATATCCACCATCCTAAGAAACCCCAAAGACAAAATCGAATTAGAAAACCAAGGAGTATACGAAATCCCTGCACTGCCTGCCCTACCACATACATTGGACAAACTAACAGAAGAATAAGTGCACGCATTGAAGAACATAAGAACTCAATCAAAAAGAAGAAACGACCTCTTCCCTGGTCCAACACCTCAAAGCCACAGGATATGAAATTGATTTTAAAAATACCAGAACTATCGCCAAAACCGAACACTTCAACAGCAGAATAATCAGAGAAGCCATAGAGATAGAAAAACGCCCACACAGCATGAACAAACGAGATGACACCTCCCGCCTTCCAGCCATTTGGAAACCCGCCCTCATGAACAGACGAGTACCTAACATGAAGAAGGACACCAGACCCACACCCATGAGAGCCACACAAGATGCCACCACCACACTTCCATGTGAAAACAGACTCCCACCCACCCAGAAGATGAGACACGACCCTGGACCAGAAGCTTCACTGCAGCTGCATCACTACCCACTTTAAACCCCTCCGAGAGCCATACATGAAGCAAACCGACACCCACTATGAAGATGCAGCAGGACCACGAACTAGAAGCCAAACAGCAAGATCACAACTCACCAGCTCAAATCCCCCAGCAACTAAGACTAACCTGAGCACAACCAAGCCCCCACCTGAACAGAACACGCCTCCAACCAATCAGAACACGGCTAACCCCCAACCAATCAGAACACAGCCAAACCCCCTACCAATGAGAACACACCCCACCCAATCAGAACACAGCCAAGCCCCCACTGAATCAAGTCCCACCCCACTGGCAGTTAAAAGGAGGAAGCAGCTGCAATCTCACATTACTCTGAGAAGCACAGAGCTGGAGACAGAAGCCTGAAGATGATGAATGAGACTTCATCGAAACGTTGCCTAGATACTTCGAATCTTACGCGGAGAAAACCCGAACAACCAAAGATCCACATATATATATATATATATATATATATATATATATATATATATATATATATATATATATATCGCATATAAAAAAACACAGTGGGGCTCTAGATTGTCATTTATGACACATTTACCTGGGGTTAATTAAATCTCGGTATATACAATTATCCCAATTTTATTAGGATTTTAGGATTGTGGGACACAGGGAAATTGTTATTTATAATTTGATTTCTATTTCACCTTTCCTTCAGGGGGCGAAGACAGGAAACATGGCGCTCCCTTTTCCAATTTTTCTTCATGATGACTCTTCCAGATAAAGTAGGCTGAGAGATAGCTGGCTGAAAATCACCCTTTCTGTTTCCATTGCTGAGGATAGGAATGAATCTGACTCTCTTAGTCCTAGTCCAATACCGTAAGGGGGAAAAAATCATGCTCTCTGAGTTGGTATAATATGAGTCACAAACTAGCCAACCAGGTTTGGCTTTTAATCATATTAGTCTAATGATTGTGCTAACCCAACCTGAATGGATTCTGTAAGATACTAGTCCAAACTATGGTTGCCACAAGTAGAAAGGACTTGCAACATTCTATATACCCAATATTAGAATGACATTTGGAGCCAAATGATAGCTGTAAAGATTGTTGTAGGATTCATATAGTTGGACTTCAATGACCCATCTTCTTTGAGTGTCCCCCATCTCCTTTATTTCCAGAAGGGAGAATTAGATATGAAGACCTAAGCAGAAGCTACAGGCTCCAAAATTAAAGGTCTACTGTGCCTCAATCCCTGGTATTTTGTTGGGACAACTTTGATGGGCTGTTCTGTATGACTGAGTTAAATGCTATACATCATTTCTTGAACTCTCCAAAAATATACAAAAATAAAAATTTCCACCTCTGTTGGTGATCACTACAGGTAGTCCTCTACTTAGTAACCATTCAAAGTTACAATGGCACTGAAAAAATGTTACTTACCACTGGTTCTCACTCTTATAACCATCACAGTATCCCCATGGTCACATGATCAACATTTCAGCCCTTGGCAGCCCTGGCATGTATTTATGATGGTTGTAGCATCCTGGGGTCATGTGATCGCCATTTGTGACTTTGCCGGTAGGCTTCTGACAAGCAAAGTCAATAGGGGAAGCCAGATTTGCCTAATGACTATATAATTCACTTAACAACTACAATGATTCTCTTAACAATCATGGCAAAAAGGTTTTAAAATTGAGCACAACTCACTGAACCACCTTACTTAACAATGGAAATTTCGGTCTCAACTTTAGTCATAAGTCAAAGACTACCTGTGTCATTCTCGCCACAGACATGATACCCACAAATGATATTGTACTTCCTTATAACATACAGAGCATGCTAGATTAGTGAATTTTGTGGGCTTCATTGCCTCTGCTCCAAGCAGATGTTACAGCCTGCAGGGAAACTATTTAGGATGGGGAAAGTGGACAACTTGGATAATTAAATACTATTAAAGTTAATGATTGTTCTCTACCTCAGGAGTAGATTGATCATCATATGAAGGCAATGAATCATGAGAATAGAAGAAAAAAGAGGTTGCTATGGTCATGTTTGCTTTACAGTTTGATGCAAGTGAGAAAAAGCTCTTCATCAGCAGTGGCTATTATTGTTCTTTAGAGGTTCCATTACTTCCCATCCTAATTTGCCTTAGCATGAGATAGGCATGCACACAAGTAGCTGCCATATTAGCTCAATTTTCTTAATTGTTTTTTTTATTGTTCTAGCATCCCAAATCAGATTTTGTTTTCGTTTATTTTTATCATTCATTGGGAGTTCAGGAGATAAACTGCTGTGCATGTGAAATAGTGTGGGTTTGAACTTGGTAGGGTATGGTCTGGTTTTAAGCTTCTTTTTGTAAAACAAGAAGTAGAGTTGTTTTTCCATGTTTCAAATGCAAGCACCTTCTTTCTTTTTACCACTTATGCAAAAGGGACTCGATGAAGGTATGAAATTTCAGGCCTCTATACACCTGTTATATGGTTATCCAACATGCAATATGTGGAAATTAGTGACAGACCTTCTACAAGTTCTAGAGTACCAGTTTACAGGTGCTAAAAGCAAAAATAGACAGGACTTAAATGCTGGACATAGTTTCAGGACCAATAGTAATAAAAAGGATGAACTTAATACAAATGTCAGAAATATTGCCAGTTTAGAGGAGAGAATGGAGAAAGACTTGAAAGAAAAGATAAGTCAAACAAGAAATGGAAATGGCCAGGATTAACTGGGAATGGCAAACAGTGTGGATGAAAATATAGCAGGCTCTGTAATGGTAAAATACAGAACAATTAAAGTGCAAATACACTCACCCTATGGGTCTGAGGGCAAGAAATAGACATATAAAAATATATGAACTTTCAATTGAACTATTGCTGTCAGCCTGCCACCATCTTGAATTTTTTTAGTACATTCTGGATACAGCCCATAATCACAACATTTACATTTTATATAAAAAAATAGGTGAGCAGATGGTCACCAAATGGCCTGCATCCAATTTTGCTAAATGTCTGCTTGTTCTAATCAGAAGTAATTAAAACAAGCCAGGTTTAAATCATTTTTTAAAAAAAACCAATTGGGGTTACAAAAAAAACCACGCTGCCATGAATCACAAGAGTTATGAAGAAGTCACTCTTCTTTGTGTTCACCTTAATGAAGGAGAATGTGTAAGTACAAGATTCCCCTTGGTTTATTTCTGTCCATTATCTAATGCAGAGGTCTCCAAACTTGGCAACTTTAAGACTTGTGGACTTCAACTCCCAGAATTCTCCAACCAGCATAGCTGGCTGGAGAATTCTGGGAGTTGAAGTCCACAAGCCTTAAAGTTGCCAAGTTTGGGGACCCATGTCAGCTTTGGAAGCCATATTGAGATCAGATGCTCCCATGCTGTCACATCTGAGCCTAGGAAAGTGGGAGGGGAGAATATATTGGAGTATATCTAGTTAGACATAATAACATTCTTTTTCTGATTCAAGGTCAGGTTGTGTTGCACATAACTGAGAGGAAGTCTTAATGGGAATGGATGGTGATTGGGCCATGTGATGGATGATGGGTGCAGGGGATGCGTTTTATAGTTTTTACTTATTGTAAAGAAGCCTGGAACTTTCAGATCCGGGATTCCACAGTTGTGCCAGTTACTATCCAAATAAAAGGAACTGTTGGAGAGATGTCTGTCTTGGAGTTATTGGGTAGAATGGAGGTTTGCTGGATCGGATCTAACATTTAGGTGGCTAGCTAGATTTTGAACCATCACGTAGATTATTGTTCAGCCTAGACCTGAAGTTGTGGCACTAAAGCAGCTCCAAAATTCCAGGCATTGCATGCAATTAGGGCAGGCAGGGATGCCCTACTTTTCTTATACTTTAAAGAAAATGTGGCAGGAGAGGATCTTTTTCCAGACTGCTGCTTTTCTCACCTAACAGCATTGTGACATACTGCATTAGATGAAATTCTCTGCTCTGCATAATAATTAAAATGTACTGATTCTTGAAATCCACCTCTACTTATAAAAACATGCGATATAGAGCAGGCTAAAATAAGGCACATACTTGCAAATAAACACAAAAGCAAATTTCTTCCGAGTGTGCATGTATGTATTTGCATACTTTTTAAGGCATGCTGCACAGATGCCAAAAATTTGAATATAGCCAGAAATGTGGGTAAGGGAGGCACATTCTCAAAGCAATTATATTTGTGCTCTGTTTAAAATTAAACATCATATTCTGGTCATAAGTGAGGCAGCTCAGTTATGAGCATCCCAAAAAGTCCTAGCCTTCCCTAATGAATCATAGGCTGGTGTGGCTGCTAACTCTGTGGGGCAAATTCGAAACATGCTAGAAATCTGCCCAAAGTCCCTCCCCCATTGAGCCCGTGGGCTGAGAAATGTGAATAAAATAGAAAGTCCCTCTGACTCAGTGGGGGGATTTTGAAAGGAAAAATTCTTTTTTTGCTTACATTCTTTCCATTGGCCAGACCTTCAACTGGCATTTGGTCTGAAAGTCATGTTAGTTGAACTGGATGGATGCTCAACTCTCATCTCCTAGCATTATGCATTCCAGTCAAATTTAATCTCGATTAAACATAGTGTGAATTATTTCTCCAAAAACAATGAGAGAAGAATGTGGAGCAAATGAAAAATAAAACTTTACTTAATAAGTAGCTAGAATACAAGATGCCTGGGTGGTGCTAAATAAGGAAATCACTGTAAGGTTTTAAATTTCTCTGTGTTGAATTGAAATAGCCATAGCTGTGCACTTAAATCTAAAAGAGCTACAGTCCTGTCAAAGATGATGGGATGGGCATTTTAAATTTATTCCTTTTTCTGTTCCTATTCCATATATAGAAAAATAATCCATTATATGGAGAGTAAAATATTTTGCTATCGATTATCCTAGTTCAAAACACAGCAATACATCACAATGAAGCATATCTACAAAATGGGTTCTTTGTAACCACTTATTTTCTTTTAAATCTCACCTAGACCTTTTGACCTCCTCTCCAAAATACTTTCTGTTATTTGGCTAGAAGAGAGATGGTCCATTTGTGGCACTTCAGGTACAGATGGTTTCTTGTCATGACTGTGCTAACTGAGAATCCAACAACTTCTGGAAGATCACAGATTCCCAAGACTACAGTAAAATAAATAATTTTAGGAAAGGACTATGACTCTTTTAAACCAAAGAATCCTTTGAATTATAAAATAGCAATTTTATTAGGACCAACATTTCATGGACTGGAGTCATTTGTTATCTTCAGTTGAAGAAGGGATTGTATGTGCAGCACTTAAATTTACCCAGGAACAGAACAGATCATCCATTTATATTCTGCAAAGAATATACATCCTTCCATTCACCACCATTCAGTCAGAACTGAAGAAGGTTCTTGGATGAGAACAAAAACGTTTTAAAGAAAAAAACCCAAGCAAGTCCAGTTGCCTTTTGAAAAGCACCTTTGGGATAATTATGACCTGGATGATTGAGAATCTCCATAGAAATCCATTTATGATAGCAATCCCTCATGATTATAGGATTACCGAACTGGATGGTTTTTCTATACTCATAATTGTTGGAAGATTGTCATATGATTGGGGGAGGGGAGCAGACAAAGGCCCTCCAGACAAGTAGAGACTGAGAATCCTATGCACTGGAGGAACCAACCTGGACTAGTGTATAATCCAGTGAATCAGTGTGAATACAGCATGGATAGTGAACAACTATCTTCAGCAAATTTCACTCCTAAGCAATTTCAGTATGTTCCAGTGGACACATCTTGACTATTTGGAAACAGAATATATATATAGAAAGTTATGCTTCATCCAATAGTATTGGAAGCAGCCAAAAGTCTTGATTTTTTTTTTATTAATTCTAACTTAAAATGAGTCCAACCTAAGGCTCAAATTCCACCAAATGTTATGCCATGGAACATATACCCACAGTTTATTAAATAAATCAGAATTGGCTGACAAAACCCATGAACTAAATCATTAATGTAATTTTAAATATATGGCAAGATACTTACAACTTGCTTTGACAAAACCAAAAAGACTACAGTACAATTAAGTATATGTGAGCCCAGCCTTTTAAAAAGTGTTTTGTATAGCCACATATTAATCTGGCACGGGACCAAACATTTGATACTGTGGCAAGAGGATTAGACAATGGCCGCACAGTGTCACTGCAACTTATAGTCCCCCCAAATGCAGTCACTCCCCCTTCCCACCTGCTGTTTGCTGAGATTCTTGCAAAGTACGTTAAATACCCCAGACTCTGATCTAGCAGCACGCTGCTCTTGCTCTTAAGCAAGGGCCCATTCTCAGAATCACTTAATGGGGATTAGTTATACATTAAGCACTAAGAGATCCTGACTATGAACTCTTGTTTATGTTCTTC
This sequence comes from Pseudonaja textilis, assembly GCF_049901715.1. NCBI lineage: Eukaryota > Metazoa > Chordata > Lepidosauria > Squamata > Elapidae > Pseudonaja > Pseudonaja textilis. Next base: position 34,874,761 of record NC_141992.1, on the reverse strand, counting down.
TAGTTGAGCTAGTTCACTCCCAGAACCTTGGGTGAGTGACGGAATATGTAAGATGAAGTGTGGAAAGAGATGTAACAGAAGATGATGCAGTGAACCACACACAATATGTTTCTGTTTATATTTGTTTATTACAGCAGTTTTAATACATTCCTTTCTCCAAAAAGGTTACAAGGCATCTCTAAAATAAATAAAAGGAGTCCTGAGGATTTCACTATGCTAGTCATTGCCAAATATAGGGCCCAGTGCTCATAAATAAGTACCACTTTGGTGGGAAGGTAACAGCACTCTTTGACATCATGCTGGCCACATGACCACTGAAACGTCTTTGGACAGCGCTGGTTGAATAGCTTTGAAACAGAGACAAGCCCCCCCCACCCTAAAATAAATAAAGCAAAATCAAAAAACATCAAAAAGTATTTCTTGCATTCTGGAACAGCACCTAATTTTCCTCTCTGCCCCAAGTGGGCAAGGACTGCCCCATCCAAGCCTACTGTCTTATCCAGTTGCTTTTTACACCAGCAATGTAGCTTAGGCCATGCAAGATAGTCCTTTTTAGGTATGTTAGATGGCAACTTTTAACTGTTAGCCAGCTTTGCTGATTTGGTATAAAAGGCGGTTAATATATTTGTTCAATATATTTGGAGTGTGAAAGGATAGGGAAGTTCAGTACACTTGAAAGCTGACCATCTGGATTTTTGCAGCTCAGATTTGGTTGCCCTCGTGGTTCCAGTTTATTGATCTTTGAAGAGCAAAGCCAGGAAACTGAAGTAAACCAATCTGAGAACAAAGACAGCTGATAAAGGAGTAAAATGCCCTGAACTCCTGGCCCTGAAGAAATACAAACATCATTTATATCCAGGCCCATGATTTAGCTCAATATGTGATCTCAACTGGCTCTAAGTTACACAGTAGGTTTCATGGCTAGTGGAGAGTTGGAAGCAAGTCTTCCCCAGTGCTAGTCTATGTATGAAGAGCTCCTAACAGTAATCCCATCTCAAGATGGCTAAGGAAGAAATGGCATCTGGTTAACAGTTCCTCCATTTTATGGGTAGAGTAGGTTTGCACTATTGATTGCATGCGAGTCAATAAACCAGCAATCAAACATCTCCAGCATGGAGCTGCAGTGCTTGTGCAATTCAGAAGAGTCCAGCCAAATCGTGTCACCCGCTCCAAGAAAAAGGTTGATGTTAATTGTCCTTTCAGGAAATGCTCTGGACTCACCTTTGTGCCTGTCCTGGCACTCTTCTTCCCCCAGACTCTAGGAAGCCTTAGGACTGGCAGGAAGCAATAACTGAAAGGAGCAGATGAGAAAGGAATGTTGCACAGAGCGGCCAGCTCAGCAACTGATCATCAATATCATTGTAGGAGTGCAAGTGAAAATAAATCCACGGGACTGTTGTTGGAGAGGCGGCTGGGCTTCTCTGGAGCACATGCCAGTTCCTTCATCCACTCACACACCCCCAGCCCCCCTTTCAGCCACAACACTGCCCCAAGCAGCCAACTAATCCCCATAGGGAGAGTACATGAAATCAGATGGACAAGTTTTGATGTGAAGCAGCAGCTTAGGGCAAGCTCAGGTTTCCTAGAGATTTGCTATATTTATCTCTGTGATTTAATGCCCACACGGGGTTTAAATGCCACCAAGCAGTTGGTGTGAGGAGCCAGAGTTTCATTCCCCAACACAGACTCTGCTTTGCCAGACGCTTGCTATGGAACTCCTAGAGACCAACCCCTATATTTTTACAGACCGGTTCTATGATGGGGAAAACTACCTGAGCCCACATTTACACAACTACGAACAGGCTGCCTATCAAGACCGAACGGCCATGACACTTTGCCCCGATGGCCGGGCAGGTATAGAAGAAAAGGTCTCAATGGTGGCAGACCATAGTCCTGGCCAGTGTCTACCTTGGGCATGCAAAGTGTGCAAGAGGAAAAGTGTGTCCATCGACAGGCGCCGTGCAGCCACCCTCAGAGAGAAGCGCCGGCTGAAGAAAGTCAATGAAGCCTTCGAAGCTCTAAAACGGAGCACTTTATTAAACCCAAACCAGCGGCTTCCCAAGGTGGAGATCTTGCGCAGTGCCATCCAATACATTGAACGCTTACAAGCTCTGCTCACTACCCTCAATCAACAGGAACGGGACCAACCGGAACTACGCTTCTGTAATGCCAGCACCCAGCCAGTGGTAAGTGCCTGGGGTGGGTTCAAACAGTTACCTACAGGGACATAGAACTCACAGCAATAGAAGCCCTTCCAACTATGTGGGCAGGCCACAGTACTGTGGGTTGGCTACAGTATGTTCAAAATTCACACTGATCACAATACTTTAGCACATACAGTAGATGAGATGATGACTGTCATTTATGTAGCTCTAAAAGTGAATAAGATAAAGTTATGGAGGCTAGAGATATAACTACTTTTGAATCACAGGCAATGTTTCTTTAGTGGCAGGGTTTGGCCATTGTATTGAGCAAACTCTAGCACCAGAAGGGCCTTTGAATTAATCCAAGAGGGCTCTTATGTTCTTAGGAATGCCAGCTTTAAAATATTGGCATTACCAATAGTCAATACTCATTACTGAAAAGTTTTTTTTATACACTATAGGTAATAAGATAACCATGTTCATTAACATATCTGATCAATTAACAAGCATACAGGCAACTCAATGCTGGTTCAGAAAAGTAAACTGGAAGATTATATATCCAGAAGAAGAATGAATTTTATTTTAATATAGCATTATTAAATGTATGTGTTGTTAAACATACATTATTAGTGGGCAATCGCTGGGCGATCGTGTATTTCTACACTGGATCCCTGTAAATTAATTTGTAACTTTTCAGGACTTCTCATTTAAATCACCTGAACCCATAAACTACTGACTCCATTGCAAAAGTGTGGAAGAACTATAGTAAATAAAGCAATCCCACAACAACCAAATACATTTTACAATGATACTTTAGTTGTTTAGAGAAGCATGCTATCGCACCTAGATATATTTTTCAAGATAGACATAAAAAAGGGGCAATGATTAAAACAGAAGTGACTGATGGATAATGTTATATTCAACAGATGACCCTTCAGAATCAAGCTGTAGCAGATGTGCCAAAGTAGAGTGATAGGTTGAGTGGTGGGAGCTCACATTTGCTAAGTTCAAGTGGGTTCCAAGACATTTCCATTTAAAAACATTCAGGGACATTTGGATACCGGCCTGGAATATCAATCCAAAAGGAAGAAAAATGAAAGAGCAGCAGATGCCTGAATGTCTGGGCTCAGTAGCAGAATTTCTCTTGTGATTTCAACTTCCCATATTTTTCCCATATTTTTCTAGTGCCCTTTCCACATTTGAGCTTGCCAGACACATATTTTTTTCTAATAATTAAATTGAGAACATCAGGAATGTTTGTTTGTACGTTTGAGAGTATGAGAGAAATGTGTGTTGAGAGAGATCCCACAAAGAGTAGAGCTGTTATCAAAGCTATTGAAATTACATTGGCAGCTGTTTTAAATTACAATAAAATATTCAAAACTTGTAACTTTTTATTCCTATTCATTATCTCATCTGTCACCTTGATTTTTTGAAGGATAGAATTAATGGAACTTTAACATCATACAGATTTTTTTTTTCATCCCCCTTACAACATATCCAAATCTTTGGAAGAAAACCTACTTTTTTGCAGAAAGAATACTCAGCCGTTAATTGCAGATAACCACGGGGGCAATTATATTTATTAGCACTAGATGGGGATAATTTGTTCTTTTACTTAGGAAATTCTCCATACAAATAACGCATCCACATTTGTTCTAAATAACAAGAAAAATGTGCTAGCAGAAATTTCATAAGCGATGATCACTGCTATATTCACTTTTGTGCCAATAGACCTAATCTTCCTCTTGCAAATTTCCATATTTACAAACTACTTCTGATTCAATTGGCACAGGTTAAGCAGGTTGTCTTGGACAAGTCATCCAACTTTAATAATTGAGTGTATTTATTTAGGTTGAAAATACAGTTTTAATCATATCTCTTGTCTTTTTCTAAGTTTTCTAAGAAACTTTTTCTAAGTTTCTATTTCAGGAAACTTGATTTCACTGCATCTTCCCATACTACTCAACCCAAATCTGGATTGTGTGTGTGTGTGTGTGTGTGTGTGTGTGTGTGTGCACGTGTGTGTGTACATATATACATTTCCAAAGGAACAAGAGGGACAGCTGCATGCCAAAACACACAAAGATGTAAGAAAAAGCTATTGCACCATTAACAATAGTTGTCATAACATATATTTTAAACAATGTGTAGGTTAACAAGTACAACACAAATCATATCCAGAAAATCTCATTGTTCTCTCCGTTGCTGGAACCTTGGGTTCATGAAGTAATAATATTTTTGATGAGGTAAATTATGACCAAATTCATACTTTAAAACAGTTAATTAAGCGATCCAACTGCAGAGCCATACATATACATGTTCAGAATCAGTTTAAAACTCAGCTCCCTCATTATGTACCTCACATCATGTGAATATTCTGCAAATGATACATATAAAATCATATAGTTATATATTATATATAAACATATTGTGTGTGTGTGTGTGTGTGTGTGTGTGTGTGTGTGTGAATATAATCCTGTAAATCTCATGTCTTGATATCAATTTTGAGCAATAGCTAGGCTCATCTCAGATGCTACCAAAAAACAAGGAGCGGTAGGGAATAACTCCAAGATAAAGAAAAAAATGATAAGCTATGTTGAAAATTTTTGAGCCCTATTACATTTTAGTTTGGGTTCTTCTTTAAGGCCTTTCTGCCTTTCATGTTCAACACAGGGGGGGAAAGCATATATTGTAACTATTTTTCACTTCTGAAACCTTTGGTCTACGTGTTCAGGAAACTATTGTTGCTGTATTTGCCCTCTATCTTATATTTTGTTATGATAACTGTTTTAATCTGTTTCAATAATATCATCTTCAAGTTAGACTTATCAACATTTTCATTGTGGATTGAGATTTTGAACAGGTGACAGATAATTCCTCACAAAATATATTTTGGAAGAACAAAAAGCAATGGTAGGAAAAGAAAGCAATAAAAATGACCTGTTTGATCTAGTACAAAAGAGAATGCAAGAAGGGTACAATCAACAAAGAACTTTGATTCAATTTCAAATATCTTCATCTTCTGATTCCAGGTGCCAAGTGATCATGGATCTAGTAGCACCTCATGCAGTCCAGAGTGGAGCAGTCATTTAGAGTTCAGCACTCATCCTACAGGTAGGCTAGGTACAGGAATCCAAATCCAAATCCCCAAATCCTGACCATTCTTATTTGAAATTAACTTGTAACTCTCTGCCAACTTCCATTCCTGTACATTTTAATATATGCATATTTTTGACACGATTTCTATGGAACTACAGACCGGGGAATCCTGCAGTGATAAAACTTTTGTGTTTCTTAAGAAGTAACAATAAGTTCTGAATTGTGAAGAAGATTGTAGGCAACTGTGCTTTTTCAGAAGCAAGCGTGAGACCTGGAAATTCTTCTGAAGATTAGAATTATGTAGAGTTCACTGAAAAGCAATAGAAATTCCACAATTTAAATTTTAAAATAAGCTCCTTAAAATAAGGAACTGCTTTATCTCTGATATTTATCCCCAAGGAGTCCTGGTGGCACAGTGGTTAGAATGCAGTATTGCAGGCTAAATCTGCCAACAGTCTGGAATTCAATCCTGACGGGCTCAAGGTTGACTTAGCCTTCCATCCTTCCAAGGTTGGTAAAATGAGGACCCAGATTACTGAGACAAATATGCTGGCATTGTAAACTGCTCAGAGAGTCCTGTAAAGCACTATAGAGTGGCATATAAGCCTAAGTGCTATTGTTATTGCTAAGGAAGTTTATTTAAATTGATCTTTTTGACATAATTGTAAATGTTAAGAAATAAGTGTATAAATTGAACCTCTTTAAGTCAAGCCAACAAAAACATAAAACTCCAATAAGCAATGTTGTATTTGGAAATTGTTAATGACCAAGCCCAGATCTCAGCACACTGCCAGTATAATTTGTAATGTTTATGTTTTATCAATGGTCCAACATTGTAGCTGTCATATTTGTCCCTCCAGATGATTTGAAACTAAGGAGGAGAAATGATACTTTTCCATATTTCACAAAAGTAACTGTTTGTCCTACTTTATTAAGTGCAGTCCTCCAGCTGATTCTGAATGGCCAACGAGATCTAGTTTAAAGTTAAATAATTTTATCACTTTTTCTGAAGTTACTATCTGGAAAGCAGGGTGATACTTTTTAATACAGTTTTCCACCAAGTGGCCATTAATATGTGAATGCATTAGGACCCACTGAACATGACAATTTTAGATGGACAATTTTATATCCATCTTTTAATGATTCTTGGATTCTTCACTTTTTAGATGCAATAAAATACTTTGTAAAAATACATTGAATGACTTTAATAATCAAAATGATAGAAAGTATTTTAGAGGCAGACAGATCCAAATTATAACTGAATCCCACCACAAAGTGTCTCAGATTTTTATTCTCCCATAGCACAGGTGTCAAATTTGCCATGTCATATTGATGTCACATGATATGTCATGTTTTTTTTGCCTTTGTGGAGCTGGGGCAGGTGTGGCCTGCATGTGACACATCTGGCCCATGGGCCACTAGTTTGACACCCCTTTAGGCCCATAGGATCTCCCCTCCTTCCTATCTTGTCTAGTAGTAACTGGGTTTTCAGAGAAGGCTCTTTACTTAAAATTACTCCCTTGTTCTCCACAGATCACTTGCTGAGTGATGATTCTTCTGAAGACCACAATCTTCATTCTCTGTCTTCAATTGTGGATAGTATTGTGGTAGAGGATGTAGCTGTTGTGTTCCAGGAAGAGAGATCTCAGAACTGAAGCAGCAGCCAACAGTAGCCATCTCTTCATTTTAGTCATCACCAGCACATTGTAAAATAGAAGAAACAGAATACTAGAACTTTATAATTAGGAGATATTTCTATTCTCACTAATACTGAATGATATTCCAAATAGGGGAAAGTGCCCAGCTAACACTGGATGGCATTTCATTTCCCAGTTCTGGCTGTTCTAGATAACAAATGAAACCACTTATCCAATTCCATATGCCTGAAAGTGGTTTTGTTTTTGTTTTGTAACCCCTCAAACCTAGGCAAGTTAGTGAGAGATGCCTAATCATACTCATTTAAGCTTCTGCCTGGTTTTCAAAAAGAATATTGTGAGTTCAATGAAAAATATGGATCTGAGTAGCATGTCCAATGTCATTTGATGTATTACTGCAAACACGAATTAAGGTTTAAAGAAATAACAGAACAGCATGCTAATGAAAACGTGTTTCCTTCCCGGTTTTTATAAATGTTCCTTTGGGGGCCAATTTTTTTTTTTTTATTGTGGGTGTGTGCAAATGTTGTGTGTGTTTTAAAAAGATGCTATTCGACCAACTTCTTTTGGCAGTTAGTTTGCAATTTCCAGGCGCAAAAACTGTAGAAAATGCTGCCACTAGTTTTCTCTTTCCCTTTCTTCTTTTTTTATTTTTACTGTGTGCAGTTATCATTTTTGTATTTTGCTAATTTATTGTGAGATTTTTTAAAAAATAAAAAATAAAGGTTTTCTTTGCTTAAATTTATTTTGAGATGGCATGGAATGCTCTCTTGGTTTCTTTTTGAAAGTACTAAAAATACTCCCTGAAAAAGAAATGTATTTCATACAAATTATATTCTCTGTATATCTTTTGAGCCCACCACTTCCCCTTTCAGTGCTACATTTGATACATCTTCTTTTCTTTGCCAATACAAAACTTAGCAAATGGGATGAATCTCCAGGTATACAAGAGACATACTTTAACTATTAGACCCCAGGATAATTTATTCTAATTATCATCATACATATGCAAAAACACAGAGGGGGGACAGTTCGGTGGAGATGCCATCCTAGCAATAGCACAGATTTTCTTGTTGATTACCTTACAAAATTAATGACAGAATATCAGTCCATTTTTCTCATGAAAATTCACTCTGTGACTTTGGGCCAGGCACTCTCTCCAGACTCCAATGTACATCACTGGGTTGTTTGTGGTGGTGGGGGGAATGGAGGAAGAAGTGTTATGTATGCCCAGGGTGGGATTCAAAATTCTTAACAACCAGTTCTGAGGGCATGGTCTAATTTGTGGGTGTGGCTTGGTGGTCATGTGACTGGGTGGGTGTGGCTTGTACGTAAATATTTATGCAAATATTGTATATACACTGCTTAAAAAAATAAAGGGAACACTTAAACAACACAATGTAACTCCAAGTCAATCACACTTCTGTGAAATCAAACTGTCCACTTAGGTAGCAACACTGATTGACAATCAATTTCACATGCTGTTGTGCAAATGGAATAGACAACAGGTAGAAAGCAGAGGCAGTTAGCAAGACATCCCCAATAAAGGAGTGGTTCTGCAGGTGGTGACCACAGACCACTTCTCAGTTCCTATGCTTTCTGGCTGATGGTTTGATCACTTTTGAATGCTGGCGGTGCTTTTACTCTAGTGGTAGCATGAGACGGAGTCTACAACCCACACAAGTGGCTCAGGTAGTGCAGGTCATCCAGGATGGCACATCAATGTGAGCTGTGGCAAGGTTTGCTGTGTCTATCAGTGTACTGTCCAGAGCATGGAGGTGCTACCAGGAGACAGGCCAGTACATCAGGAGACGTGTAGGAGGCCGTACGAGGGCAATAACCCAGCATCAGGACCGCTACCTCCACCTTTGTGCAAGGAGAGACAGGAGGAGCACTGCCAGAGCCCTGCAAAATGACCTCCAGAGGGCCACAAATGTGCATGTGGCTGCTCAAACGGTCAGAAACAGACTCCATGAAGGTAGTATGAGGGCCCGACGTCCAAAGGTGGGGGTTGTGCTTACAGCCCAACATCATACAGGACGTTTGGCATTTGCCAGAGAACACCAAGATTGGCAAATTCGCCACTGGCACCCAGTGCTCTTCACAGATGAAAGCAGATTCACACTGAGCACATGTGATAGACATAACAGGGTCTGGAGATGCCATGGAGAACGTTCTGCTGCCTGCAACATCCTCCAGCATGACCGTTTTGGCAGTGGGTCAGTAATGGGGTGGGGTGGCATTTCTTTAGGGGGCTGCACAGCCCTCCATGTGCTTGCCAGAGGTAGCCTGACTGCCATTAGGTACCAAGATGAGATCCTCAGACCCCTTGTGAGACCATATGGTGGTGCAGTTGGCCCTGGGTTCCTCCTAATGCAAGACAATGCTAGACCTGATGTGTCTGGAGTGTGTCAGCAGTTCCTGCAAGACAAAGGCACTGATGCTATGGACTGGCCCGCCCATTCCCCAGACCTGAATCCAATTGAGCACATCTGGGACATCATGTCTCGCTCCATCCACCAACGCCACGTTTTACCACAGACTGTCCAGGAGTTGGGGGATGCTTTAGTCCAGGTGTGGGAGGAGATCCCTCAGGAGACCATCCTCCACCTTATCAGGAGCAAATGCCCAGGCGTTGTAGGGAGGTCATACAGGCAGGTGGAGGCCACACACACTACTGAGCCTCATTTTGACTTGTTTTAAGGACATTACATCAATGTTGGATCAGCCTGTAGTGTTTTTTTCCACTTTAATTTTGAGTGTAACTCCAAATCCAGACCTCCATGGGTTGCTAAATTTGACTTCTATTGATAATTTTTGTGTGACTTTGTTGTCAACATATTCAACTATGTAATGAACAAAGTAATTAATAAGAATATTTCATTCATTCAGATCTAGGATGTCTTATTTTTGTGTTCCCTTTATTTTTTGAGCAGTGTATATATACAATATATATATATAACTTTTACCCAAAATCAGGCAAAGCAGATTGAGTTGCTTGCAGAATCACAGATTCACTCACAGATCTACCTTCCTGCAATCTGTTACCTGAGTCTGCACTTAAAAATAGAAGCTTCAGTCCTAAGGAAGGTTCGGCTCTGCTCTTGGGCCACTTCTCCCCCACCCCCCAATCCCCTGATACCACCCCTGACTGGGCCTTAGGGAAGCCTCCTGGGAGAAGGCAAAGCAGTACAACAGTGATTTAGATTAGCTAGAAAGAAGAAATCCGACAGGAGGGGAGGGGAGGGGCCAGCCAGTGGCGCGATTTGCCAGTTCTCCGAACTGCACAGAATCGTAACAACCGGTTCTATAGAACTGGTCCGAACTGGTAGAATCCCACCCCTGTGTATGCTGCCTTGAATTCCTGAAGAAAAAGTGGGATATAAAACTAACAAATAGATAAATATAGGTGTATAAATATAGGTGTATAGTCAACTTGATATTCTTAGTTTGAAACCTCTATATTCTATACTCTGAGGCTATTTGAAAAACATGAGGTCATTTTATTTTCAGTGCAATCCTCTGATCCTATATTTCCCTTAAACAGAAAAAGCCATGGAAATACTATGAATAGCAATTCATTTTTTAAAAATGTAATATCGCAGTTGTGTTGTAGACATATGTTGTTATTTCCCTTATTTCTTTTCCTGAAGCTAAAATTGAAAGATACTATAGCCACCATAATTTTTTGCCATTAAATCATAAGAAAAAAAAGGCAGGACATTGGATATTCTTACTCAATAAACTCAATCCAAAAAGAGAAGCTAGACACTGAAAAATAATGTTGCAAAATGTGCTTTCAACATAAATTCAGAAACATGTATCAACTATTAGCAGTCCGGGATACAATTCTCTCCTTGTCTGCAGTGTATACTGGTAGAAAAACAACAAAAATAGCACATAGTTGTGAAATTGACAAAAGAAGCCAGCACATCAACAGACACAAAATGTTCTGTGTGGGTCACCCAACAGAGGTGTTTTGTGTTTCCAGCACTGAGCTCATCTTGCCTGAATAACTCGTTGCTAAAGGAAAATGCTCATGTATTATTAATATGACCAATTTAAAACATCATAATGAACGGTATCCAGCCATGTCAGCCATGTTTATTCTCTTTCTCAGCCAGAGAAATTGCAGGAAACCCCACATAGCATTTAAGGGACTGTCTGTCCTCAGTCACAATGCCCATCCCACCAGGTGTAGCAGCGGGGGCATGTTACTATGTCTGCTAAAGCTATCCATCTAACGGGACCCAGAGATTATTAGCCTTTTCTGCTGTGGAACTCATCCTTTGGAACATGATTGATTCCCCCTGAGGTGAGATTAACCCCAACTTGATTGTTGTCTTCACATGTGTGGTAATTTTTTTTTTTGCAACAAGTTTGGGGATCCCATCAAAGAGTTCGTGACATGATTGTATTATATGTGAGATGTTGGTTTCTGATCTTATTTATATTTTCTCTTAATAGTTTTATTGATTAAGATGTTTTTGTTGGTTTTATTGTACATTACCCAGAGTCACATTAGTAATATGGGCAATTAAATAAATTTTACATACTATGATGATAGCTGCTATATAGCTACGGTAGCTAGCTAAATCAAGAGAGAGATGGAGGGAGGGAGGGAGGGAGGGAGGGAAGGAGGGGGAGAGGGAGAGGGAGAGTGGAATAAATCTTCCAACTGGAATAAGTAAATGAGATAAACCTTTCAGTTTGACTACATTCGTGATATGATTCTGAAGAGAGACGCTGCATTCACGTAGAAGACAAGTATGAATCAATCAGCCTTGTTTTAAAATCAGATTTATTGGAACACACATACACCCATTCCTGACCTATTTGCAGGGTTTGGAATCCATGCAGTACCAATATAACAAAAGAAAGAGATTATTCATATAAAGGGATCACTTACTCTGTAAATTAAAAAAATATTTAATACTGTATTAGGCAAGTCGTACACCAAAAAAGACATTGCAACTGTACAGTCTCTTGGATATTGCACTTTCAAACAGCACTGTATGAATATATGGCATTCCAGCCACCAAGAAATACCACATCAGTAATAGGGGGGCACACAAGGCAAAAGGCATCATGAAGAGACAAACAGATCCTACCCTAGGAGAGAGAAATAGTAACAGCTAAAATTTTGGGGGGATCACAGGCTACCTGTAGATGCAGAGAGAAGGAAGGGGAATTTTCTGTCTGTCTATGTGGAAAAGATAAGAGTATTCCTGGTATAGCCAAAAGAGATGTCCAAGAACATGTTCTGCTTTCCCAGCATCGGGTTTAATTTTCTTCTATACATGAACATGGGATCTAAGAAAAGCCCATACAAAACCTGCTTGGTAACCAACCTCTCCCTTCTCTCCATCAAGCACCAGTCCATTTTGTTTCTAGCCTGGGTATTTCTTAACTGAGGACCTATGTTGTCTATGGTCTTGTGGCGCGATGAGAAGGTCCAGCAGAAGCCCAATGCACCTGAGGAAGAGTTCAGAGCTGGGCTTTCCCATCTTCATTTGCCTTGTTTCTTGGTGATTGTCTGATTAGGTCCAAACTGTACAGTAGGAACAAGCAGCTTCAGCTGCCCTCAGGCATAATGGCAGAGTGTAGCACAGGCAGACAATGGTGCAAGAACTGCTGCAGGCCAGCATTAAGGTGCACCCACTTCTTACCAAACCTATGTCAAAATCATTGTGTCATACATAGTGCAGACTTAGAGACAGAGAAACCTGTTCTCTTTCTCAAATGAGGGTATCTTTAAAGCTGAGGGAAAATATTTAATTGGGATTTAAGGATACCAAACAGGAGATCAGAGGGTTGTATACAAGCAAGAGAAAGAAAGTTCTGCTGGCCATGAGGCCTAAAACAATTGACCAGTAGCTTCTGTTCTTTGGAGCTAAAGAAGCAGGCATAATCTCCTACTCCCGGAAAGCAGCCAGCATATAACCATAAAGATAGTGGGAATGTGCTGCAAAAGATCAGAAAAAATGGGACAATTAGACTTCAATAAGAAAGGAAACTGTACTGTGAGAAATTTGTTCTGCATTTGTTTTCATTCTCAACTGGAAATCTAATTTTGCTTTACAACAGCAATCAAGGTTGTCCTGAAATATGGACTGTTTGTTGACAAAATCATTTCACCTTCTGCGTCTATGCACTTTCCTGTAGAATTGGATCACAATTTTTAAAACTGCAGGCTTTCAGATTCAGTCCTAATACATTTAAAGGGCACCTGCCTGGAAAGAGCTCACCTACAGTATTTTAAAGGAATATTGAAGAAAAACTTATTTAGCTTCATGTTCTCACCAGTGGTGGGATTCAATTTTTTTTACTACCAGTTCTGTGGGCGTGGCAGGGGAAGGATACTGTAAAATCTCCAGTCAGAGGTGACACTTGCCGGTTCTCCAAACTACTCAAAATTTCCACTACCGGCTCTCCAGAACTGGTCAGAACCTACTGAATACCACCTCTGGTTCTCACATGGCACCTTCAATAACTATTCAGTAGGGCCAGCTGTAAAGGGTGACAGGGCTAGGCATCCCGAAAGGATGAATTCAAGTGAATGACCCACATTGCCGAAAACATATGGGAGAATCTCTTGAGTGGTTGATGTCTCTTTCCTCTGACAGGTTACATGATTCCATTAAGGTTGCCTCACTTGAAATTTTCAAAACAGTGGCACTGGCACATTACATCACTAGGCCTTTATTGAAGAGGCAGAATGGATTCTCTACTGATTAAACATAGACCTCGCAGAACAAATGGCAGGCACAAGCAAATAAATGGGTGATGCATCTAGAATCCCCAATAAACAAGGACATGTCTGTTTTTGTCTCTGTTATCAAGATCAATGTTGATGTTGCCTTGGGGAGGAAGGGATAAAGTTTGCTATCTTTATCCAACAGCTGTCATCTTCACTTCCACAGAGACCTTCCCTGCCTCTATTCAGCACATTCCTAATGCTCCCTCCTCTTTGTTATTATAACCCACTAAGATTTTGTGGACATTTCAGGCACTTGCATCTCTTATAGCATGTAACCAAGCTGATCGGTATCCTGCTGTGTGGAGAAAACATCCCCAATAATCTGGAGTAGAAAAAGGTGCCTAAAAGCTCTACTGTGGTAATTGATATGTCATAAAATAGATCTTTAGTGCAAATGTTATAATTATTAAAATGGTTTTGAATACAGTTTCCTTTTAATAAATGTTTTGAAAAGATTTCATTTCACTCTAGGATACTGTTATTGTTATTCATACTGTTAGAGCCATTTGATAGCTATCCTTTCCTGTGTAATTTGAGTTAAAATATAGTATTCTCTCATATACTATTAGCATATTTTCTTTATTTTATTTTTTTATTCTTTCTTTCTTTTAATTTCTTTCTTTTATTTTTCTTTCAAGAAGCTCAGAAGAACAACTTGTTCAAAAACATTCAGAGCGCTTCACAGCCGGGCAGGAATCCATATCAAAACCAACAAATCTTATTTTAAGCCATACTTTCTACTGTTTGCTGTCCAACATTATTTTATCCATTTAAGGGATGAAGCTGGAACTAAAAAAGTCAATTATTTTCATCAATTCTTTTTTGGCTCATGTCATACAACAAAATTTCTTGGTTGGAGGAGAATGTTTTCTTTTTTCCTTAATATTGTTTCTTGAAAATTAAATGTAGGGAGAACTGGTTTTGTGCCCTGCTTAAACATGAAGACATGGACTAAACAGATTATTAATAGATAAAGTTGATTAAGCCATGCCCAGTAATAGGTAAAAAAAAATCTGAGTTTAGCAACATGAAGGTAAAGAACTGAATTTGGTAGCGGTAGTCCTCAGCTTACAATCACAACTGAGCCCAAAATTTTTGTTGCTAAGTGGGACAATTGTTAAGTAAATGCTGTCCCATTTGACAGCCTGTCTTGCCACAGTTGTTAAGTGAATCACTTCAATTGTTAAGTTAGTAACATGGTTTTTAAGTAAATCTGGCTTCCCTATTGACTTTCCTTGTCAGAAGGTTGCAAAGACCCAGGACACTGCAACAATCATCAATATGAAATCAGTTGCCAAGCATTTGAATTTTGATCATGTGACCAGGGGATGCTGCAACAATAAATAAGTCACTTTTTTCAGTGCCGTTGTAACTTCAAACGGTCACTAAATGAACAGTTGTAGCCAAGGACTACCTATACTTCAAGTAATTTCTGGTTTCATCCATTATTTTCCGGATCCTCTGTGGAATGTGAAGACTGTGCTTGTTCTGTCCTAGTTTCTAAACTTACCTGGAGCCTTGGCCAATTCCCACTGGAAATTGCATTTCAGCAGGAATATGTCCGAACTGTGGATGTTTCCAGCCTTTGGGACCCAGGTGCACCAACTGCAAACCATTTAGCACAGCACACAAAAGCATGCAATTAGTGGGGTCAATAAGCTCTCATGCAAAGCTCATTATTAAATTTTGCATGCCTGTTGATGACTGCCTATTTTGGCTTATTATGGATGTCAGAATTTAGGTGAATTTCTCAGTGGTTATATTTTAATAAATTACTATCCAATGAGCTTAAATGCCATGAAACACATAATCCCGGTCTCACCAACACATGGTTTAGGATATGGTGACAGAGTTTTTAAAACAGTGAAGGAATGCTATTAATAAACCTGAAAAGTAGTGAAATGTATTTCAAAGTTTATGATCATGGAAATTGGTGTTCATTGAAATTGTTAATTCTAAATTATTTTAGAATCCAAATACTTTTATACAATATTTTAATTTCAAAGGCACAATTCAGTTTCTTTCTTCCAGATAAGTTAATAACAAATCAATAAATATAAGTTGTATTTGTTTGTCTGTTTGTATCCCGCCTTTATTATTTTTACAAACAACCCAAGGCAGCGAACATATTAGCAACTAATCAGTCAATATTTTTTTTGTATTAGAAACTCCTCATAAAATGATTTGTTCTTTCCTTAACCCCAAGTAAGGAAATGCTCTGCATGGAATTCAGATATGTGTTTTTCAGCAAACATTAATTATTCTTCTATCTTTTTGTTTATGCCAAACCTCTGCTACATCAATAAGAGATTCCAGGAATTCAAATAAAGGCTTGAATGTTTTGGGGGTAAAAATTCAATGCCAAATGTTCATTTAGTAGTTAGGTTGGTGCTTAAAGAACATAGCACTGGGCTGCATGTCAGCAGAAAATACACCATACACACCATGCAGGATTCAGAGAATCATCTGAGTTTTTAGAATGGTGTAATTCATATCTCATGAATAATAGTAGAGTTTCACCCTACCTTCTGGTGGCATTTTCTTCGGTGGTGCTGAAGGAGGTGGCAGAGGCACCAAAGAGGTCACTCGAAAACCTGCTGGAAGAGTTTCTGCTGACCCACTAACCATGGTGATACTGTGAAAGTCTCGAGGGCGGAAGCGTTTTCGCCAAGAAGGAGTTCGCCGAAAAGTTTTGTCTTCACCCTATAAAGAAAAGGATACTTACATCATATATTGCACACAGTAACCACTGGAGACTATACAATCTCCAGAGGGAGATCAAAGATTAGGACAGGCTGTAAAAGCTGGAACTGGGTTAATTATTCATGGGTTTCAAGTAGAACCAGGCTTCTCAATACATATTTTTTCTTTTTGAGAAAATGTTTGAACTTCTTATCTCAACCTACTAGAAACAAGAAAGCAGAAATTTCTCCAAATAATATTCACAGTATACAAGTATGTATTGGTGGATTAAAGACGATGGTCACATCTAGCAAATCTATGGTTTGGAATTAGGTCCATAATTTTGCAATCACAACGTTGGATGAAACATTGCAAACAGGCTGTCCCACAGTTTGTCACTACTATCTCTTGCAGTGGCAATATGGGCAATCCTCAAGTTATGCCTGCAGTTGGGATTAGGATTGCCATTGCTAAGTGATGTGGTTGTTACAAGATAGCATCACTTAGTGCATGAGAGCAAAGGGAGGAAGAAGGGAGGGATGCAAGGAAAGTAAGTCCGGGTGTGGGGAGAGATAATTACTCAAGCAACTTACAATCTTCCCTGCTGGTGTACCATTGACTTCCTATGTGGGAAGCCAACAGGGGAGGTCACAAATGGCTATTATGTAATGTGGGACACTACAACTGGTCACCAAGTGTCCCAATTTTGTTCATGGGGCACTGCAACAGCCAGAACTTGGGGAACCAGTCATAAGTCCCATTGTTCAGTGCCCTCATTAACTTTGAATGCCAACTGAACAAATGGTAGTAACTTGAGGAATACCTGTAATGGAAATAGAAAAATAACAAAGAGGTATTCTACTTGCAGCTGAAGATAGCAGTATTTCCAAAGATCTTCAGATCTTTGCCCAGAGAAATTTAGGAACATATATTTTTCTTACTACTTTTTAGGAGTTGATTCTATGATACAGAAAATTAAATTTGTTTACAGAATTCGTTACAATGCTAGTTGGGGAATTCGAGGAACTTAAACTCATCAAGGTTGAGAAACACTGTCTCAGATTAGCTCTGTTCAGCTGAAACATTAACCTGAATTAGATGATCTATGCAGGGTTGTTGCGTATGCATTTCTTTAAAAACAAGGTTGCTGGAATTATTTTTGACAAGCAACTGTCCCTCGCAGATCTAAAGGAAGAAGAAATGGCATATGTTCTGCCAATCCTAAGGCTTTCTCTCTCAAGAAATAAGATGGCTTCATTTTCAATTCTTCCCCTCCACCTAATTTTATAATACCTCTCTCACCCCATGTATGTTTGCAATGTGGAAGTGCCCACTTCTACTTTTCCTCCATATAATTGAACATCACAGGGAACCTCCCAGAAAATAACTTCAATACCAGTCCTATTTCCAGATCTCCAGTTGCTTTCTAACTGATAGTATAAGCGTAGTATTTCTTAAATCTCCATCCTGTACTTTGCACTCACGTCATCAAGTCGTCTGTCAGTACCCAAGGCAAGAAGATTGTTGAATTCTCTCTCCATCACCTGTCGTGCCTGTAAACAATATCAAATAATGCAATAGAAATAATCTAAGCAAATAAAACTATTAATGCAAATTGTTTATTATCAGAACCAAAGAAGAAGATAAATTGATATTTATATTAGTAGATCTCTTCATACTTTTTGGTAGATCAGCAAGATTCTCCTAGTAACATAGGGGTAGGTTCCTATATATCTATTTCCATAACTCTAGTATATGGCATAGCAATTGTGGGGGACTACCAGCTCCAACTAGAGTGTTTTTACTGCATTTGATTTCACTCATCCATTTTTAACTTAATTCCTCCTGTTGGTAGAGCTTAGTGCAAATAAATTAGATCTCACAAACTAGAAGCTTATTACTCCTGATCCAGGCAAATCAATTGCCTCCATACAGTTCAGCATACTGTCTCTAAAAATAACAATACAAAATGCCTTTGGGAGTGTTAAAAAAAAAAGATGCATTTATCCATATCCTAAAATTCTGAAAATCAGAACTCTGGTTGGTTCAGTTCCAGAGGTGGTATTCAGCAGGTTCTGACCAGTTCTGGAGAACTGGTAGCAGAAATTTTGAGTAGTTTGGAGAACCGGCAAATACCACTTCTGACTGGAGATTTTACAGTACCCTTCCCCTGCCACACCCACCAAGCCACGCCCACAGAGCTGACAGTAAAAAAAAATTGATTCCCACCACTGTTCAGTTCTCATAATGGTATAGAGATTTCATAGACAGATTTGCAATGAACAGTAAGATAAACTTTCAGTCTCATAGACTCTGGTTACCCTTAAGAGGAAGAAATGTGTAACTGAAATAACTTATAGCACAACAAAGTAACTTTTATTGTATCATTTGTTTTAATTTAATAGTGTTAGATTAAAAATCCAAGAAAGATGTTCTTCATAAAGAACAAAAGGTTTATTCATTATATGAGAAATAACTATCAACTTTGTTGGTGTGAAACATTTCTTCCTACCTGTGTATTCTGAGTGGGAATTTGTAAAATAAGTGCCAGACTATTATAATCAAAATTTTCATCCAGAGCAATAAGTGCACCATGGACTCCACTTTCAATGATGTTGTTGGCATATTCTCTAAGTCCAATGGATTGAATCCAGTGAATTACTTGATCATTTGTCCAGACCAGCACATCTAGAAGACATTGAAATTATATACATAAATGAAATTACCCAGAAGAATGCTCACTTTTTCTGATCTGTTCATGACATAAAAAGAACAAAATACTGATGTAGTATCTAAAAATAGTCCATCTTGTGTATTCTAGTCATGATATTCTTCTAGTATCGTTTTTGGGGAAATAAGTCCCACTGTAAAATGTCAAACAAGTATGTGCTAATTTATTTATACACCAAAAATCTATATTTATACCTTTCTCTTGAATACATTTCTGAAAGATGTAGCAGGCAGAACAGAAGTGCTCCTGACATATGGCTGAGATTAACTACACAGTGAATATAAATGAACTCAATGAAAACAAATAGAGTAAAATTCAATAAATGAACAAGTTTAAAATGACATAAGCATCAGCTATAAAATCAGCAAAACCATGAAAAACAGAAATCCTGAGGCCCTTGGCAGTTACCTATACTTTAAGACTACAATCCCCCATCAGCCAGAATCACTTACAAGGACACATGAGCATGATATATAAAACAACTGGAAATATATTGAAATATAATAATATAAAAAAGATTAAAGTGATAAATCTGAGAGATTTCAAGCATAACAAATCCTGCTGAAAAATCAGTAATTAGAAAGCCTCCAGAGTATTTCCACTCTCTATAACTAATAAAACTGATTTTGTAAAACAGCATTGACTAAACAGGGGTCCATATTTCATAAAGTGAGTTGACTTTTCTGAAAAATAGAAAGAATAGGCTTTAAAAAAACTATAATTCAAAATCTGAACTACAATCATGTCCAGAGAACCAGGAACCTTATGTGGAGTTCTGAGTAGTTCCTTTATTGTTGTTCAGCCACAAAGAGAATATTACCAAATTAAAGCAATTAACTGCAATAATTATAGGTAAACCTCCAGAAGTTTGCCCCCAGAAATTGTGGGTGCTCCAACACTGGAGATTTTTAAGAAAAGATTGGACAACCATTTTGTCTGAAATGGTATAGGGTTAGAAAGACCTCCAAGTCAGTTATTCTGTTATACTTTGAGAACTACTAGGGAGGGTCCAACCTTACTGTCTTTCTGCCTCCAGACATTCCAAATTCTACTCTCACTTTGCCTTCTGGGAAAAACCCCCTACCTCTTGTGACTCCTGACTATATTCCACTATATAGTCTATTTTTGCAGCTTGCCTTGAATTCATTTCTAAATTGCTACTTGCCTTTGATTTCATGCTGGCTTTCTTCCCGCCTCTTCTCCAGCTCCTTTCTATCATAATTCAGTCTTTTGAGGCACATAATCCCATACTGGAGACTTGTTCTGCAACAATGCAACACTTAGAACAAGGCATATCAATTTTCCAACCATTTTTACTTTCAAGAGGTGTACATGTAAATGTGCATTTTTTTGCCTATGCCATAAATACATAGATATTTCTGACACTATGTCGAAAATACTGAACTGTCTACACTAATCCAATTTTCTGATTTTTGGCTTTAATGTAGTATAACCTGAGAGTTTACTAGTTATGGATATGCTACTACTCAGCCTAAAAAACTCTTATCATGCCTGTCATTATTGCTCTTCATTCAAAGGAAGGACTGATAAAAGCCAGAGCGTACAAGTTAAACTTCTAGGATCACATGCAATATATATTAATTACACATATTAATTGTGCTTAAATGATTTAAATGTAAACATAGAGTCACTCAGTGCTTTGGATTTAAAGACAAAAAGGTGAATAGAATAGGATAGGATAGGATAGGATAGAATAGAATAGAATAGAATAGAATAGAATAGAATAGAATAGAATAGAATAGAATAGAATAGAATAGAATAGGAGCTGGAAGGGACCTTGGAGGTCTTCTAGTCCAGCTCATGAAGCACTTTTACGCAACTACTTGAAGCAGCTTCATTTCTTTTTTCCATGGTTGCCTTTTGGAGCTGAAATGGATTCCTTAAAAAAGATGTGTTTGATTTAAAGAGTTTCAGACAACTGCTGTATTTGTATCCTGGCATGTTCCCAAACACTTTCTTGCCTTTGAATCCAAAGCACTGCACAACCCTGTTGAATAAAATGAAATCAGATTTGGGGGGTCTGTCCAGGATTCACCTCTTTTGGGAGTGTGGCCCTATTCTCCAAAGCAAAACCTGAAAAAAATTACACACCCTTTGACTATAGGAATGTAAGGTAGTTGTAAGAGTGCTTCAGACATTGTCCCAAGAAAACTTGCTCACCGATGGAAACTGTCTACCATCTTCAAGTGTACTCGAAGGTCTTTTTTAGTTAGATGATCCAACATTCGTGCATCCACAAGACATTCCATGAAGTAACTGCGATACTGTGGTAGACCTAGACTAGGAAGCCATTCATTCCCTATCCATTCATGGTTCATGTCCCCATAAGCCAGAGTCTGTGGAAATTTTAAAAAGAAAAAGCAAATAACATACACTAGACATACAATTGGGTTTTTTCATCTTGTTCAACTGTGTCCAATTCTCAAAGACTGGCTGAAAAAGTTCCTACAATTTTCTTGGTAAGGTTTTTCGGAAGTGGTTTCCCATTTCCTCCTTCCTGGGGCTGTGAGAAAGACTGCTGCAATGTCACCCACCTGGCTTTGTGTGTAAGGTAGGACTAGAACTGACAGTCTCTCAGTTTCTAGCCTGTTGCATTAATCACCACACTGAAGTGACTTTCACATGTAAATATACCTATTAGCCATACTGAAAGAATCCTGAGCTGAAAGCCTACAGATTGGAGTTAGAACATTTTAGTGGAAAAAAACTACTAGAGTTAATTGAAAATCTTCTTAGATATAAAATTCCTAGTGAAATATACTAGTGAGTTGTGCCACAGAAACAAATAATATAACAGCTTTAAAATGCTTCAAGATCACTTTCAGTCGATCTGAAATAATTCTATTACCTCAACAATTTTTATTGAGAAACAATTTGCAAACAAAAATTGTAACTTATAAATAATGTAGCTTCAAATACATTTTTCAATATATGACAGTACGACATACATTTGGCAGTTGTAACAAAATCTCAAATCGATTGCCTGAGTATTATTAACTATGCATATTATATGTTGTAATGTAAGTATACCACACTTCAAAAACCTTACACAAATAAAGCATTTATATTCTGTTTTCAGTACCTTAGGCACTGCATATTTTTTTAACAGTGCAACTTATCTAAAGGATATTTTTATGTGAATGTTAATTTTACTTGAGTCTGGAGACACGTGAAATAGGATTTTTTACATGCTAAGCACAGAATTAATAAATAAACAACTGAGTTGCTGGAAAATTTGGCTGAGAAGATCTTAGTTGTGTGGGGAAACCAGAAGAAAAAAGAACCTGACTAGGTATAAGAAATGCTAAAATTAAATGAAAAGCATCAATAAAATCAATATAGCAGGTTTAATATGTTGATATCCTTGGAATTAGCTATTATTAAAAGAAATATGACTAGCTTCCCATCTGGATAAAATAGTAAGGTAGTACAATAGCAACCAAAAGGAAGTATAGGAAGATTTTCAAATATTCTGCATTTGTTCCCATTATTCTCTAAGGGGATCTTAAATGAATCTAGAGAAACTGCTCAAAAAGATAATTTGGTATAATCAGATGGTACGTAACTCCATTTCGCTGGAAATTATTGAGTTTTGTATTTCCAGTACAGAGGGGGGGAAAACCCACAAAATAATGCAGGAGTCTCACCTGTGCCCAACTGCCTTCCTCAGTATCCTAAATGTGACAGTGCAGCATGTCAATAAAATGAGTAAAGTCAAATATCACATGAAACCACATTTGTTTCTCCCCTTCCCCAATAAAGCAGAGGCATTGTCTGTCATCAACATGATCAAAAAAACTATCACATAAATACAGTTACAAGTAAGAGGCTCCCGTTATTCACCATTTCTAATTTAGAGGATCTCTTAGTGTTTGGCATTTTGATCTCTCAAGAATATGCTGAAGTTTTGAAAACAGACAAACAACAAACAAAACTCTCAGTTAATTATTCTTGTTCTTAAGGAGCTAACAAAATGATGACCAAATTGGTGGCCTTACAATTGGCTTTGCCCAAATGCTGACTTTTTCATTGCCACTAAGCACAACAAATGTATTTCTTTTGCTTATGGATATAAAGAAATATTTATACTGCATTTTCTGTCATAATAAACCACTATTTGTTCCCATAGCTGCAAACAGATTTAAGCAAAATGCCATACACAGTCATCAAAATGCACTAGATATTTAAAGCTTTGATATCTATATGAATAGTTAAATAGACAAAAAGATCATATAGGTGAACATGTTTCTCTTGTTCCTGTCTAAACACAGAAGTTTTTATTTCCGTATATAACATACTCATTTTTTATATAATGCACTCATTTCCACTTGAATAAGAACAACTGATCTATCCACTGACTTGCTCTGGCACTGACATACGACTATTACGGTAGTGCAGTAAGCAAAATAGCTGTTACAGCCAACCTAGTGCCAGAACACATCACAAAAGAGCCCCTTAGTAGAGTAAATCAGTTGCTATGCATTTACATTCAGGTTGGCTTTCTGAACATGAAGTAGATCATTTGTATCAGATAGGAAAAGGCATATTTGGAGTTTTGGCCACTTCAGCCCTGTCTTTCCAACTGTTTTCAGAATTTCCAACATGGCTTGGAACAATTGATATTACTCCCTTATGTTATCTCAATTATTCTTCTTTTCTAAACCAAAGGATTCAACTGCTTGGTAAAAATGGAGCTTTCATATTCTTTTTAATCAGAAGCAAAATTATTTTCCTTACAGAGAGGACAAGATGGCAGAATTCTCTTAGAGACAAAAAAAAAATACCATTTTGGTTGAAGGAGCCATGGTTTCCATTTCTTCATGAGTAACCCAGACATTTCCAGATGACTAGGATGAAAATATGACATATATGAATAAGAAAGCAAGGAATATTCAATAAAACTTTTCAACTCAAAACTACTGCTGTGGCCATAGCTTAAGCCATAGAATCAATCATTGTAACAATGTCAAAAACAGTTAAAAGCTCCCTTGAATTGAACTCAATGCCTGGAAACAACTTTTATTTTACACAATATGGAAGTAGCTTGCATTATTGCACAATATCATAGCCTATAGCCTTAGAATCTCTTAAATGTCTTCTATCCAAATACCAGGGGCATCTGGCATCTTGACTTCTTTCCTAACACCCTGCTGACACCTCTGTCAAATACTAATTATGGTTTTGTAATAGATATTTTCTCCCAGCTGGTAAACATGGACTGTTGTAGTATCAAGCTGTTGTAGAGTGAAAGAAGTACCTTTCAGAAGTTCCACATTAAAAGATCTACAACTATAGTCCGTTTCTCCAATTTTCAGCATATTTTACCTCTCTTCCTGTGGGTCAGTACAGGAAAGGATCTCAATACATATTATTCCATACATTTCTGCCTATAGTATTAACATTTCTCACACAGCAAGCAGGGAACACAGAGCAAGTAGATCATTACATTTCAGGAAGAAATAGGCATTGTACACCAAAACCCAACCCATCTTGCAATAGCTATCATAGCTGCTAATAATGCACATTTAAGTTGGCCAGAAAGTCAATTTACAAATGGGAATAATAACAATAACTCAGCACTGCATATAAAGCTATTGTGAAATAATTTCTGGCAAGTATAGAGAAATGAAAAAGGCACAATATCCTTTACTGATTTTACAAATATATATTACAATGGGACAGAAAGGGTACGATACACTTTACTTTTTCTGAGGAAAATGGAAGTTTCAATTTCCATCAGAATCCTAATGAGGACCTGCAGTCTCAAGTCTGACTAAAGGACTATGTGTTTCTTTTACTTCTATTCAAATGCTGGTTCTTAGTGTTAAATTAAAAAAAGCCCACATTACACATCCCAAGAAGCCAAGATAGAGTGCTTACTGTTCTGGAGGTGGGTGGAGCAGAAGGGCTTGTGAGAGACACCATTTCCTGGATTGCCAAGCGCAGTTTTAACCTGTGAAGGGCATTACTAATTCCAATTTCCCTCTGGATCTCTGTATCTGACAAGGCAGACATAATTGCACCGCTTTTCACATTAGCTCTGCAAGCTGCAACATACCAGGCAGGCATGCCCACCCAAAGCTACAACATAAAAGGACAGAGATGAGTGACAAGATTTTGACTAAATATTAAATTCTTCTTATACTTACGACATTCATTCTTATGACATTATATATTTCTTCTATCATCTCTACATTTCATGGTATAAGATACATTATGCTGAATTATTAACATTTGGGAAGGGTACTCAAAACAACAATATTCAAAAAAATATCTATGCTCTATATTTATATACTATTTTCAACATTTTTATTTAAATTTCAAGGATCCAAAAAGAAAAATAGTTCTCTTATTAATATATATATATGTATGTATGTATGTATGTATGTATGTATGTATGTATGTATGTATATGTATGGCATTCGGCTTTGCTCAGGTATTTTCCCACGTCATAGTAGCTGTGCTTTTAAAGTTGTACTTTTAAAGCTACTATGACGTGGGATACTGAATACGAGAGTCTCATATACATGTAATACCACGAAAACTTAAGAATATATATATATATATATATATATATATATGTAAGAAACTTAAGAAAACATATATATATATGTTTTCTTAAGTTTTCGCGGGTACTTACATGTATGGTATTCAGCTTTGTTCGAGTATTTTCCCACGTCATTATAGTTATGCTTTTAAAGTTATAGCAACGTTTCAGCAGAATCTCATCTGCCATCATCAGGCTTCTGTATTGTGTTTGTCTGTGAGTCAGACTTTCACAGCTGTTTTAGTTTTAAATTTGGGGCTAGCCTACTGCTGTGCCAGAATGGTTTTTTTCTTCATCCTGATTGTTTGGGAGTCTTGGTCTGTGTTTATTGGTCTTGGAGTTTGCTGTGTTCTGCTTGATTGGTGTTTCTAATATCTTCTGTCTCTTTTGTGGCTTTTTTTGTCTTGATTGGCTGGCAACATTGTGTTTCTGTATTGGAGGCTTTTAGTGCAGCTTGGCTCCGAGTAAATGGACGGCTATCATTTATTAGGATGCTAGGTTTCATCTGGGTGCCTGGTTGGGGTGTGTTTGAGCTGGAGGTATCAGGGGGGATCTGTTTGTGCCCAGGTGTTTGCCTGGCTAGTGGTGTGGAGATTTTTTTGTTTGTGAGTGCAGGCTTCCAAATAATTGACAGTCTGGTGGAATCATCTCTTCTATTCATGCTTTAAGGTCTTTTTTCAATCTCTATGGCTTCTCTGATAATTCTGTGGCTGGGGTTTTCTATAATGGCTAGGATTTGGTGCCATTGAAGTTGATGCTATGACCTGTGGCTTTCATGTGTTGGACTAGTGAGGAAGTGTGTTCCAGCTTTTTAACTGCATTTTTGTGTTCATCCAGGTGGGTACTTATTCTTCTATTGGTCTGTCCAATGTATGTGGCAGGGCATGATGCACAGGGGACTTCATATATGCCTTGGTTTTCCAGGTCAATTTTATCTTTGGGGTTTCTTAGGATGGCTGCTATTTTTCTGTCTGTTTTGAAGGCAGTCTTGATGTGATGCCTGTGTAGTATTTTGCTGATTTTGTCTGTAGTACCTCTTATGTAGGGCAGGACAGCTAGCATCCTAATAAATTATAACCATCCATTTACTCGGAGCCAAGCTGCACTAAAAGCCTCCAATACAGGAACACAATGTTGCCAGCCAATCAAGACAAAAAAAGCCACAAAAGAGACAGAAGGTATTAGAAACACCAATCAAGCAGAACACAGCAAACTCCAAGACCAATAAACACAGACCAAGACTCCCAAACAATCAGGATGAAGAAAAAAACCATTCTGGCACAGCAGTAGGCTAGCCCCAAATTTAAAACTAAAACAGCTGTGAAAGTCTGACTCACAGACAAACACAATACAGAAGCCTGATGATGGCAGATGAGATTCTGCTGAAACGTTGCTATAACTTTAAAAGCATAACTATAATGACGTGGGAAAATACTCGAACAAAGCTGAATGCCATACATGTAAGTACCCGCGAAAACTTTAGAATATATATATATATATATATATAAATTGAGAAAAGTTGTCAGTTTACCCTTAGGGCAGTGAGTAACCAAAACCATCCATATCTTGCCTGCTCACTTTTACTGCTATTACGCACAGAGCCACATGCTCCTGCTTAAAAAATGATCCTAAGAAATTTAAAAATCAGACTTTGCAACATAGCACAGAAAAAAGATCTGGCATGTGATTATATTGCAAAGTCACTTCAAAATGATGATAAAACTTCAGAACCTCTATGAATGTGTAAAATGGAAATTCTATTTGCGGATACTTCCCCCAAATGTCTTCATTTGCCTTAAATCTATATATGCATCACCGGTTTTGAAATATTTCCATCCATTATGAACTCAGGTTACCTGGCTAAACATGATTAATTAAACTGAATAGGTAAAAGAAACTTACCTCCAACCAGGAGACCACAGTTGGCCCATCCCACTGAGCAAACGGAATACCCTTTCGTCTAGCATCTTCCAAAAGTTCATGTCTGGAAAGGGAAACAATAATAAAACAATTCTTACTAACTGTGCATTCCTCCAGAAAACAAACAAAACCCCAAAACTGAAATCATATCTAAACAGTTGACCATAAATTTAGCAAGCTGTCCCACAGAATGTCGCAACAGGAAACCTGCAATATGCAATTAATATCATTTGGTATTACTCTACCCTGAGCATATATTTTAAATTCACTGAGCAAAACTGGAAAGCTAGCAACAGCTTTCCAGTATGAATACTGATAGACATTTTGGCAACATGCTTCCTTCACACATCTCAGCTGTTCAGCACCATATGAATTCTAGCATAAGATACAAGAATGAGCAGCTGACACCATTAAAGAAAATTGGTTCTATTCCTTGGCAAAATAGAGTTAACAAGCCTCTTATCTAAATTTTAGTTGGAGGGTAGCAGCTATAGAGTTACATATGTGTAGAAGGGTGGTCTTTAGCATCAGGACCAGAGTCAACTTTCTATATGTAAAGAATTATCATATTCCAGGAAGTGAGTGGGTTTTATTTTATTTTTATTTATTTATTTTGATTTGTCAATCATTTACAAGATAATAGGTATAAGTATATACATAGCTATGAATACATGAAATGGGTACATATAAGAAAAATAAAAGAACCAATAGGACAGGGACGGTAGGCACGTTGGTGCGCTTATGTACGCCCCCTACAAACCTCTTAGGAAAGGAGTGAGGTCAATAGTAGACAGTCCAAGGTTAAAGTTTTTTGGATCTGGGGAAGAAACCACAGTCAGGTAGAGTATTCCAGACATTGACCAATCTGTTGCTGAAGTCGTATTTCCTGCAATCAAGTTTGGTGCAGTTAACCTTGAGTTTGTATCTATTGTGTACTTTTGTGTTGTTATGGTTGAAGCTGAAGTATTCATTGACAGGTAAGTCATTGCAATGGATGATTTTATATACTATACTTAGATCAGACCAAAAATGGTGTAATTCAAGGTTTTCTAGGTCTAGAATTTCAAGTCTGGTGGCATAAGGTATTCTACAATGAGTAGAGGAGCGGAGAACTCTTCTTGTGAAATATTTCTGGACTTTCTCAACTGTGCTAATATCAGATACATAATGTGGGTTCCAGATTGATGAGCTGTATTCAAGTATTGGTCTAGCAAATGTTTTGTATGCTCTAGTTAGTAATGTGATATTATCGGAGAAAAAGCTACGTAGGATTAGGTTAACACCTCTTTTTTAAAAAAAAAATATTTTAACAACAAAACAACATAGACATACCACATAAAACATAAAAATACTTAACAACTCTTAATGCCTTTTTGGCTATGTAGTTATAGTGGGCTCTAGCACTTAGACCATTAGAGGTGAGTATTTCAAGGTCCTTTACAGAGCTTGGATCATCAACAAGATCTTGACTATTCAGCTTGTATTTTATTTTCTGATTTTTTTTGCCAATATGTAAGACAGAGCATTTATTTGTTGAGATTTGAAGTTGCCATTTGTTTGACCATTCTGATACACAGTCAAGATCTTTTTGAAGGGTAGCAGTATTGTCTGTGGTATTGAACAGCTTTACATCATCAGCGAAAAGAACGCAGTTGCTCTTAATATGATCACAGAGGTCATTTATGTAGAGTATGAAGAGAGTTGGTCCTAGAACACTGCCTTGGGGGACACCACTATTGACAGGTACAGAATTTGATAGGACACTCCCAATTTTGACCATTTGTTGTCTGTTTGACAGGAATGCTTCTATCCAGTTATGCAGTTGTCCAGAGATACCATAAGATTTTAGTTTTAGGAGTAGTTTGTCGTGTACCACTGAATCAAAGGCTTTACAGAAGTCTATGTAGATTGCATCTATTGTTTTGCCCTGATCGAGTTGTACAGTCCATATGTTTTTGCAGTGTAAGAGTTGCAGATTACAGGATAGTTTTTTTCTGAAACCAAATTGTTTATTAGAGAGTAGGATATTTGTCTCTAAGTGGAGGATAATGGATTGGTTTCCATGACTTTACAGGTGACGCAGCATAAGGAGATTGGTCTGTAATTTTCAACTAAGCTGGGGTCTCACTTTTTGAAGATGGGGATGACCGTGGCTTGTGACCATAGGTTAGGCAAGGAGCTGGTCCTGAAAGATTTTTCAAAGATTATGCTTAGAGGTTCTGCTATGGCAGTGGATAGCTTTTTTTAAGAAGCAGACACATATTCCATCTGGTCCAATAGATAGGGATGGTTTTAGATTGCATAGTGCTTTTTCAACATTGTCTTCTGTAAAATCGATGTGTATTAGATCATTTTAGTTTTCTGTGGTTCAGCTAGGAAATACTGGGCATCATCCATTGCTATTTACAAATACTTAGCCAAAGAATGTGTTAAAGATATTGGCTTTAATAGTGTCATTGTTGCAGTCTTTACCATTAGGTCCTTTCAGGGGTGGGATGGATCTTGAGTCTTTTAGTTTGTTGTTTACAAAATTGTAGGAGTTGGTAGAATTGGTGCATAGAAGGTTTTCTTCTTGTTTAATGTGATAATTGGTGCATTCAGTTTTTATCTGGTAGCATACATTTTTGTATCGGCTTTTGAAGTCGGCAACATGACCAGATTTGTTTTTCCGCCAAAATGATTTCTTTTTGGATTGAAGCTTCCTTATTGTTATGGGTAATTTGTTTTTTCTGGTTTGGGGAGTTGTTAATGGTACTTATAGTTTGATGACTCTTTTAACTTCAAGGAAAAATATGTTGTAATGGTCTTCTACAGTATTGCATCCAGTGAATAGAAATTGCCAATCAAGGGATGAGAGATCGTTGTCTATAAGATCATAGTTGCTTTTTTTGAAGTTATAATTGGGGACTACATCATTGTGAGGATTTTTGTGTGGGCGTATGTTGAGACAAAAGTTAATCATATTGTGGTCATTGTTGGAAAAGGGTTCTTTAGTTTGTATTCCGTAAATCAAATTCAAACTATTGCAGAAGATGAGATCGAGGCAGTTGTTAAGTCTAGTATTGTACTAGTTGTTCTAGTGCCAGTTTTGTAACAGCATTGTAGAAGGTTGCATGTATGGGTTCAGTTGTACATTCGTTTAGGGTCCAGTTAATATGAGATGGATTGAAGTCACCAAGAAAGATAAAAGCGTGTGGGCAGGATGTTGCCCATGTTAGTAGTGAATTTAGCTAGTTTACATGTTCAATGTCATAATCAGGTGCTCTGTGACATAGTAAGAATCCAAATATGATATTTAAGGATAGTTCACAGATGATGGTCTCAGGAAGAGAAAGCTCCTAGGTAACTTGGATGTTTTATAGATGTAAGGACTTTTTATAGAAGATAGCAACACCACCTCCTCTACGAATTTCACAATCTGATCAGTGAACATGATAGTCTCTTACTGTGGTAATGGAATCATGGACAGATGCATTGAGCCATGTTTCACAGACAAATATGATGTTGAATTTAGCCATATTTAGTAAGAGGAGAAATTCAGGTATTTTATTCACAAGGCTTCTTGCATTGAGTAGCTTGCATTTAAGGCCAGCTGTAGTTGGAATTGAGGTAGTTAGGGGCATGCATGTCTAGTCTTGGGTGATGGTGGACTGGTTGAAGTAGGGTTGTGGTTGAAGGTTAAAACTGAGTTGCGGGTTGTGTGACTTACTTTTGATACAGTCAGCACGGTAGTCAATGTACAGATCCTTCTATCCATTGTCTAGACATTTTTTGAGTTCTGTGCAGAGTACACGGTAGCGGGCACGTTGCTGTATGGTTAGGGTGCCAGATGTGATACTTGGACCATTGATTATAAAAAAATCTAGGGAAATATATTTTTTTATTTTTAATTAAACCAGGTTTTGTTTTAACTGAATAGGCTCTTAGGAAGTTTCTGAAAAAGATATGTCTTGATCACTTGCCCAGATAGTGACAGGCAAGTCTATTCTGAAAAACTGTGATAGTCCTTTTATAAGTTTCACAGTGTAGAGAAGAAAGCCTTTGAAAGATAAGAATCAGGAAGCTTCATTTCTTCCTCTCTCTTGTTAAACTGCCATCCATGAATATCTCCATCTTTCTATTTATTCAACTAGTTTCTTTAAGAAACTTGAAAATGTTATAAAGTGTTTCTTTCAGGAGAAGGAAACAGAATAGTTCTCACAAAGCAGTTAAAATTTATTTCAGGGAAGAAATGAGCTTATTCTAGGATAATAATTCAGTCCAATCAATCTGAAAACTTGTGGTAAAATATTTCCCAAATATTCTACAGTGACCCGCAATTCATCAAGAGTATACCCAAATGAAGACATAAATTTCCACTAATTGCTACAATATTTATGAAGAAGTAAATACGACTTCCCTCACTTTTTTTTGAGTCGTCGATCTTTTTCTGCTTGTGCTCCTAGCTTGCCAAGACCAAGCGAGTCCTGTATGTTCATTTCTGAATCTGTTAGCAAAACTATGAAACACAATAGATGAAGAATTAGACTAGATGCTCCTCATAATATATAATAGTACTACCTTTTAAAAAAAACTTCAAAAATAAATACCAATTTATGCCTACTCAGGAAATTCAATTTGATATCAAGAAATTTTAACTGAGTAATTCAATCTGTCAAGAGTAGCAAACTTTGCTTAGTTTAATTTAAGCTTGAAGATGTGCTATTTGACAGTAGCCATGAGAATCCAACAGTATAGACAAAAAGATTCTTTTTAGAGTACCACAACGATACACTAAATCTTAAGTATATGCAATCATAAAATTATCTCTCTTCCTCACCTAGTCTCACTTTCATCATGTATATTGGTAACTACTGTTTTATTGTGGTGTGATAGACAGGATTATGAAAAAATTAAGAAAGAAAGGATTTAAGCCTTCCCTTCTGCTGGTCTCATTAAATTATTACTTTCAACATCCAGGTCTATGACTCCTTGCCATCACTGTATTTACTAAAGCCTAATTAGACTACTATCAGCTATGGATTCATTCCCATTCTTTGAAAGTGGGTTGAATGACAGAGCACCCAATGATGTACACACACACTAATTTACGGGATCCCCAAGACCTTATTTCCTGTTATTGAAAGCTTCTGTGGATAATTCTGTATACCCCATGCTACATTGTCATTCTCATTGACTGCTAAATTATAGCATGCTTTTGCAAATGTTTGTACTCCTAGTCCTTCCTTGCTTCAAAACTTTTCATTCCACCACCAGTGCTCTAATCCAATAGTTTTTGTTCACAGCTTGCTGTGCAATAATATATGCTAATTTAGGGAATCAAAAAGATAGATTTTACTTATGAATAAGATTAGAAATAAGATTAGTGCTCACTTTCCAATACTGTATATTAAAAAGGATAAACATTTCTTGCTATTTCTCATATTTAGTCTAGAAATAAGGAGTGGAATCAATCATCCAGAAGGGTATTGGGTATCTATTCAGTACATGCCAAAGCTGTTAGATGTGGATTCGCTGCTGCAAGAGGATAGGTAGCTGCTTTAGTATGCTTTAATTTGGATTCATACACTGATCAGGGGATTGGACTCATTGGTATAAATGGCCTCTTCCATCCTAATAAAAAACTTGAATGAATCAAGGGCATCCTTTGGCCAATTCCTCTGCTTCAGCTATTGTACTTTCAAGCTATGTCACTCCTTATCCATCCAGGAGTTCTATGGGATCAAGTCATTAGCTTTGTTCATTGCTTCTGATAATTCATAGTTCAAATTCTAGATCCAATTACTGAAATCATATTGATAGACCAATGGCTAACACTTTATTGATATAAGTGGGATATCAATTATCAACATACATTTTGCATCAACATAGATTTTGCAGACCTGTATTATTTCTTTTTAATGCCTTTGATGAATCCTACAGCTATTATATTTTATTGTATTAAAATGTTCAACAATTGAATCAAATGAAAATATAATCCTGGAATTTGTAAAACTGAAGGAAACTGAAATTTAACTGCCATTCTCATTCTATTCTTATTGTTTTCATCATATTATTTTCTGCTCTTCCAAGGACACAGAAAGACAAATGGTCAGCTTCCACGAAATTTGTGCAATTCCTTTATTTAGAAAAGGTGAAAAGAATCAATTACCTTGTCCAGTAGTGCCTTCTCTACTCAGCTGGATTAAGCGCCCTTTTTCTTTCTTTCCAAACAAGCGTCCAATTGAAGATTTGATGCCTTTCCTCTTGGAGCCCTTATGCAGTGAATCCTGGCTGCTATTACTGCTGCTGGGGTTACTTGCTTGATCCTCTAGAGAACTAAAAGGGTGGAAAAGAAAAGTTCATGATGTCATTAAAAATAGTGAAGTTAAGGTCCTCCTCTTTGGATCAGCCTCATCTTCCCCCCCAAATTTTCAAAATATCCCTAGTTCTTCTCACAGACCATATTCAGCTACTCTCTGTCTGTGGGAAAGAATAGCAGAGTAAAACATCTACAGAAAACACAACTGAGACGTGTATCTGAAATTCGCTCTGTGGAATATTAACAGCTGCATAAATCTTTCATATATGAAGAATTATTTAGTTAGAATAATTAGAATCCAGAAAAGAACCCCAAGATTTTCTGTTATAGACTATCATGCACTGAATGTTATATACTGTAATAAGGGTACCATTAACAGATTTTCTATCCATCATCATTCTGTCATTATTAAAGTATATAAAAAAAGGAAACTTCAGTGATTGTAACAACTGGAGGGGCATAACATTGCTATCAGTCCTTAGAAATGGAAAAGTTTTATGCCTTGTGTTGCTCAGGAGATTGGAGCATCAAGTGAAGAGCATCTATGTGAAGAACAAACAGCATTCAGGAAAAGATGCTTCTGTAACAACCAGCTCCTGACCTTAAGAAATATCATTGAACAGAGTTTAGAATTCCAGAAATCAATGGTAATTAATTTTATTGACTTCAAAAGGGCGTTTGACTCAATTCATTGAAAATCACTATGGAATATTGTAAAGTCCTATAGTATTCCTCACCATTTTATCAACAGCTTTAAGAACCTGTATTATAACTCCAGCAATTGTGTACAAATGGAATCTGGCAACACAATCTTCTTTAACATCAATATAGGAGTAAGACAGGGATGTATACTGTCACCATTCTTGTTTCTCCTCTCCATGTACTTTATTATGAATAAAATGATGGATAACCCCAGCTTTGGCATCCTATGGTAAACAGCCCATCTAATAGATTTGGATTTTGCAGATGACATTACAGTGCTTGGTGAAACAAAGGGGTGCTTGCAAAAAATGACCTCTAATTTAGATAATGAGTCCAACCAGATTAGCTAATATATAAATTAGGAGCAGAACAAGTTCATGCAAATCAGAAGTGCTCAGGATAATATGCCTATAATAGTCCTTGGCCAGCTAGTTTCCTTCCCAGACATATGTACCTCTTGCCTTCATCTTGACTAAAAGCAGGATGTCCAAGTTTCTCCAGTCTGAGGCTCCTGGGTGAAGAAGGAGGAGAAGTCTCACATTTGATGGTCGTTTTATCTTCTCGACTCTCATCTCGACCAGCTGGTGACTGAACAGATAAGGTAAACTAAGACTTAAGACAGGAGATTCCTGTCTAAAAACTTTCCTCCAATCTTTACCATGCTTATCAGAAACTTGCTAATTAATTAAAGGAGAAGAGAGGCATCAAGTATATCATGGGGATAACTGCTCACTGTAAGTCAAACAAAAAGATTGAATGGTCAAGTTATAATTATGAGTGTTATTTGGAATAATATGAGGCAAAAGAGCCAATAGCAACAGGAAGGAGGAGGCAGACTGTGATGCATTAACAATATGGAGACAGTAATATGTAGCAACAGGACAGGAGCCTCTGACTTACCATCATTTAAACAGCAATTCATCTATTTCGATTTGTATGAATCATATACAAAGTAGTACTCTATGGGCATAAGGATTATTCTTGAAATAACAATCACTAATACTTTTTGTCAGATGGGATTTTTATAATTTGCTACCTAAACCAAGAACGTGGGACCCTCTCATCAGGACTGGAAAAAGTACTCTGCAGAATCTGTCTATTCAAAATCATCAGAAGTACAATTTAAGGAGCACTGCTTATGTAAGTGAAAATTATAGAAAAGTGACAAAAATACAGGAGATATATCAATACACCACACTGTTTTTCCAAGAATTTGGTCTTGAACAAAGCCACTGTTACTGCCTCATAAAAATATGTTCACAATTCTCACTCAGAAATTTCTGAACTATCACTGGTAAATCAGCAAAGAAACAGAGTTTGACACTGCAAGTAAAATTATTTAAGCACCCGGGAACAAAGAGCAAAGAGTTTTCCATAAAAGAAATAAATTATAAGCCCCTGGCAGAGAAAAACCACTTCTAAAATAGGAATTGGCCAGAAACCAATTTATTTTGAGAATGGAATCATCAGGTTTTTCTAGTTGAAATATATTCTCTATTTACAGCCCAAGACTTGCAATATTCTCTAATTTGTTGTAGTTTATGGAATGTGACATAGTTATGGGAAATTAGAAGTGTGTGCTTTTTATTGTCCAGCTGTTCTTTGCCCTATAGAATCTTATCCTTTAATTATTTTAATATCTAATTATGCTCACTTGAAAGCTTTCTGTCTAATTTACTTTTTAACACACTTCCTACTATATTATATACTTAAGTGCATCTTGAATGTCTGCATTTGGGACTTTTGGATTTCAAAATTTAGAATAGAATAACAGAGTGGGAAGGGACCTTAGAGGTCTTCTAGTCCACCCCCTGCTTAGACAGGAAACCCTATACCATTTCAGACAAATGGTTATCCAATCTCTTCTTAAAAACTTCCAGTGTTGGAGCATTCGCAACTTCTGGAGGCAAGTTGTTATACTGGTTAATTGTTCTAATTATCAGGAAATTTCTCCTTAGTTCTAAATTGCTTCTCTCCTTGATTAGTTTCCACCCATTAGTTTACTTACTAACTTGTTTAATGTATACCCTGCCTTTCTATGCCAGTAAAT
This sequence comes from Pseudonaja textilis, assembly GCF_049901715.1. Classification (NCBI taxonomy): domain Eukaryota; kingdom Metazoa; phylum Chordata; class Lepidosauria; order Squamata; family Elapidae; genus Pseudonaja; species Pseudonaja textilis. Next base: position 34,838,146 of record NC_141992.1, on the reverse strand, counting down.
ACTCAAGATGTCTTTACTAGAAGCATACATGAACAAACCAAATACATACATCTATTCACACTGATAGGAGATGCACTCTTGGAAAAAGTGTGATATTATAAACATTCTAACAATTTACAAATAAGGACAGATACATGGATTCTATATAAGTTCATATAACTACTAATTATATGAATCCATTATATATAAATAAACAAACTACTGCTTACAACCTCCCAGCAGCAGTCTGTTATGATCTGAATGGCTTGGAGTGAACACATGAGCTCTCAGCAACAAAACTTAATTTGGAAAAGATCTGCAATACTTATAGCTCTATATTTATGGTAGACTATTTATATCTATATGTAGGACAAAGAAAACCACTTATAGGACTAGAGCTATACAGTATGGTAAAATTTTATCTGCATCTGAGAATGACACATTTTCAAATAATAGCTAGAGTAAACATTGCTTTATTCTTTAAAATATTTTCAGCCATAACTTTATTATTAGGAAGACTACGATTGCAATGTTGTAACTCAGACTGTGTTGGTTTAAGATGACAAAATACAGATACAGAAAAGGAGCAAGAATATAAATCTACAAAGAAAAGCAAAGAAAGGGACAGACTCACAAGTAATTTCCTCCGGTGTTTCCTCAAATCACTTGGCTGTCAAAAGATTGACATAAAAACAGTAAAAGTTAGCTCAAAATTACCCTCGGGAGCAGATGGCACACTGTTCAATACAACTGGGACTAGAGAGGGATAAAAAAACTATGAGCAACAGCCATGGTGGAGGACTTTGTCAAGAGAAAAAAAATTGGCATTGTAATAACAGACTAAATATCTTTAGATATTAAATAGAAACAAATTAGAAATGCCAAAGGCCTTCATGGTTGGGCAATGCAGCTGACCATTATAGGACATAATGGCAACATTGTAGAGAGCATAGCATCCCACCAAAAATCCCAATTCCCAGCAGAACACACTTTTTATTATTTATTCAACTCTTACCAGAGTCATACTGCATATCCGATCAAGGTCCTGAGCTGTGCTGCGAGAGGTGAGTTTTGGAGTAGAACGTCCACTGACAGGAGGAGATGAACTTGCCAGAGACAAGGCAGTTAAAGATGTGGGGATGGATGCTCTCTTGCGTAACTGTGTCAGATTTAGGGCTTCCATGCTACCACTGGTGACACGGCTCTCTAACTGTTCAGCCCGTAGTTCAGTTGATTCTTTCTCCTCTTGGATCATTCTAGACCAGATCATAATTTAATCTCAGCTGGGATCTTACTATTTTTCATAAGGAGGGACAGATAGAAGCATTCAAGATCTGTATGGTAAACACAACTCTAGTTCACAGAGCAATTCGGTATAGCATGCTTGTATACTGGAACCGTCTAAGTAGTTAGGCTTACTTGGGTTTATTCAAACAAATACAAGAGCTCATTTTTAAAAATAATATTTTGAAATATTTATCCATACAACCTAAAACTGTTCTGATGCACTCCTTATTTATAGTACACATTTTCAATCTTCTCAGAATCCAAAATGCTAGGAAATTCAACTTTTTTTTAATAGCTCAAAATTGTGATGTGGTCAAATGACTCCATACATTGAACCTCCTTGTATTTTAATCTATGGCTAAATGTTATTTTCTGAAAAATCATCAGTATAAATTTATTACTACATTAGTGTAATGTAATTTCCATTACAAAATTAAAACTGTCATATGATTTGTTTTCTGTATGTCATTGAAGATATTAGGCAAACCTTGATGAATCAGATTTGTCATTAGTTTAAAAAAAAACACTCTTGCAGGCAGCAGAGCCAAAAAATGTTTGTGATGAACTTTCAACCATGAGGTTGAGGTGTTGACAGAAATAAAATTGCTCATTAACTTCTATCTGACTTGGTAGTTGATTCATCTGGGATCAGATATAACCTATTTGGTATCATTTTTGTTCACATTTATTGTTTTTATGTTTGTATCTCTACACTCCACAAGGACTCATGACTATTAACAATTAAAACTAACATTCATTCATGAAACAATCAGTAATTGTGGACTACCCTCCATCATGCTCTAACTGTCCCCTTGGAACAACCCACGGGTCCAAGGCAACTGAACTAAGAACTCATCCAGACAATCATTTTTATTTATTTCATTTGGTATCATCAAACTCTATCACCTCATAATATAAGAAAGAAAATAAAATACAATTCAAAAACACCATCACTAAAAAACAACAACAAATAAATAGACAAAGAAAACATAAGATGGTAAATCCAGCAAACAACAGAACTCAGGTGGCTGGGGTGAGTTCTGTTGTCTGGATTTATCCTTTTGTCCAAGGCCAGATTTTCAAGGCCCTCCGAAATGCGATTAGAATGGGATCTACCCAGAATACGTTTACTATCTCTCCCTACTACCTACTCATATTTAATATTCTTTCTTCCAGTTTCTGGGGTAGTACAAAAGTATGCCAGCCTAATTAGCTTTTTTTCATGAGCCAATCTCTTTTCCTTTATAATTATGCTGGTAAACAATGCTCCCTTTACAGGCTGAATATGGAACACTTCCTCCCCCACCAAAGTTTCTGCTCTGTTGAATAGGGAATAGAGACCTGTTGAATAGGGAAAGCAACCATCAATCAGTCTCCTCAACACTGTGATGCAATGGAATTGGATCATAGGAACCTACCAAGAAAAGACCAGGCCCTCTTCTTTAAGTTTAATGGTCATATTTAAAACAAAGTAAACATTCTGTACCATCCTTCAAGTCACCTAAATAATAGATGGCCAGCAGAAAGATGTTCCACAACAATAGGTTGTTACCTGGGCTAGGTCTAAACACCTGTCTAGCACTGTTCTGGGAGTATGATATGTGTAAGTGTATGTATATGTGCATGCGTATGTCAAAGAACTCCAAGAAACCAGCTGACAAGTCAATGGCATGGTGAAAAAAGCAGACTGGAATACAGAAATAATCTCAACTGAAACCTGTTCTGTTGCACTCATAACAACATAACTTTTTCTTACAATTAGCTGTGAAGATCACTGTACAACACTTCTCCCAATGCACTCAAATACACATACACTTACATATATTTTCACCCAAGTACTCGATACGTTTTTGAGCAGGTCTAGCACTATTTTACAAGAATGGTGAATACAGGAATTCATGTAAGAGCTGGTTTGCATTTCAGAAAGCACCAGCCAGGCATGATGCAGGCAGCTGCCTGTGGAAACCAGTTGTCATGTCAACCAAGTTACACAAACCAACTGGCCATAGAAGGTTATTCTCAGCAGGCGTACAGAATAGCATATATACCAACAGCTGAAAGCATCCAGTAAGAGCTGGGCAGGTCTTAGTTCCTGGCTAAGCATCACCACAGCTATTGCCAATATGCCTGTATAATGAGGCCTGCTGCCAAACATACACACACCACTTAGGGTGGGACTTCCAGGTTCTTTGACTTCCCCTCAACCTTCTCTGACAATCTACTGTACTGTTTCACAGCCCCGATGATACCATTTCACTTTACTGACACTAACCATTTTTCCCCAAAGAAATCTCTCTGGTGCTGAATTACTTGGGAATAGATGAAATGGATTTCTCCTCTCAGCCTCCCTCCCTCCCTTTCTTTTAGTATCTTAAGCAAAAAGAAGACATATGCTTTTGAGAATGAGTGTTGCAGGACTTATGGCTGAGCCCCAGCAGGAATACACAATATACATAGACAGATATGAACATAGACAGGACAAATTAATAAAATACAGCAACAACACACACCTTAAACAATTTTCCATAAAATATCTCCTCTTGGTTTGCTCCTCCAACAACATTTTTTTGAGCAAAGGAAGAAACTAAAACTACACATTTAATACCTCTTCATATATTACAGAAAGTATAGATTTTACATTATGTTACCCAGATCACGTTCTTCGGAAAGATGATATAAAAGATAAATAAATGTGCTATTTCTGGGAGGGTGCAGTCCAATGAAACTGTTCATATATTTTCTCTCAAACATTTCATTACCGCTCACAGAATTCCTTATCATCTACACATACACATTTGGAAGTATCAATCCAGATAATGTCTTCTTAATTTATTTCTTGGAGACCAGTCACACACTTTTGCATTTGATCCTTGAATACATACAAAAACAACTAAAATATACAGAATATATACACCTGATGTAGATACCTAATCTCCTCGTTGATGGCATCCAGTTGTTCCTGCAGCATCATGGCAAGAGTCTGGGCATCAGAATGACCACTGGGAGACAGCATATCCATAGAGCTGAAGACTGTCTCTTGGTCATCCTCATCAACATCAGAAATCTCCGGGTCACTATCAAAAGTGTGAGCTGAAGTACTCAGGATGCCACTTGTTGGACCATGCTCCCAATCCTGGACATAAAAAATCACAAGGTATCCCACATAAGATACGATTCCCACATAATTGCAATTTCACCATCTTGCTGAAATATCTGTTTGAGATGACAGATTTTTATGTATGTAATTTAAATGATTCCAGTGTTTTAGCTAAGCAAACAAGAAAATTCTGCTGAGAACAGAGCCTTCAGAAGATTAGATTTAGTTCTTTGAAAATCTCCTGCATTTGAAAGTAATGCATAACATATAGCGCAGGCCTTCATCTTGTTGCCAAGCAAAAGAACAAGTCTGTGCCAGAGATGTAATTTTGACATTACTCATTCCCTAATGTATCTCTCCTTAGACTTATGAACTTGGTTTGACTGCTTGTTAAGAATTTTTGCCTCCAAAAGTTGTGCGTTCTCCAACACTGAAGGTTTTTTAAGAAGGGACTGGATAACCATTTGTCTGAAATGGCATAGGGTTTCCTGCTTGAGCAGGGATTGGACTAGAAGACCTCCAAGGTCCCGTCCAACTCTGCTATTCTGTTAAAGAATAGTCACGTACACAGACACGAAGTCTAGAAAGAAACAAAAAAAAGGGAATGGGGGAATTGATAGTTCTTCAATGCTTCAGATTTTTGAGTACAGGTTGGGGCACAGATTCTGGCTTAGAAAACAGCTGCATTTTACTCATAATAAGGTAACTATATTGTGCAACATTAATTTTAGTGGTTTAAGTCAGCAACCCCCAACTTTTTGGGCACCAGGGACTGGTTCCAAGGAGACTGTTTTTTCCATGGACTAGAGAGGGTATGATTTCACATGCTTGTTTGCGCTGCTCAGTTTCTGGCATGCCATGGACCAGCAGCATAAAACTCTGATGCAAAATGCATAAACCACTTAAAATAGCATAAAATAGTATTCATAATGTTACAGATGTACAAACAGAAAAACAATAGCCCTCAGCAATTTAGACAAGAAAATATTGAATTAGCAAGTTAGCAGGCAGATTACTTTGACTTTCAGTTGACTAAACCAAGAATCTCAATTCTTAAAATAATGAGTTTAGATTCTGGGTCAGCAATTTTATCCATTCCAGATGTTCCAGATTGCTTATCTTACAACCTGAGAAGCTAGAAGTCATCTCAGGGCTGACACTGGACTTATGGTTGGGAGGATTTCAATCTGGCTTCCCTGCCTCAAAAGCAGTATTGGAATTTATGGCCATAAGCTATGGCTTATCTCAGATCTTTTCAGGTCTGACTCGGGACAGTGGTTACAGACCAGATTTGATCTTATTGGAGCAATGGAAACACAATCTGTCATTTTACTCAAAGTTAGTAATATGTATTTGATATGTATTCAGCAGATTGCTGAACTCCGAATAATAATTTAAATAATTTAAATATATATACATGGCAAATCTCCAACATGGCTGAGGAAAATAATTCCAAAATAAAACATAAGAAACTAAATAGCAACACCACATCCCAACCAAGTATTGAAATACAAAAGCTAAGAGCTTTCTTTGTTTTCCAAATTTCACAGAATGGCAAAGATCCTTTCAAATTTCATCTTACCACCTTCTTCTGTATAAGCCCATCCCATAAGTACTGTCCTGGCCACCATCCAATGAAGTAGCCTTTCTGCACAACAGGGAGTCTCTTTCCTTTAGAAGGGTTTAGGTTTGCAGCTGTCACTGCCAAGCGAAAGGCCATTGTGCCCCCCACACCACTTTAAAAGCACAAGACAGCTGTTGCAGCTGTTGCCAACACAAAGATTTTACGGTGCACTCCAAGATGCAGGCGTAACTGGAGCTTTCCCCTAGATATTTGTTTGCAGCAAGGCAAACATCAGGAGTTTTACCTTGGAGGCTTCTTCCTGCAGAGCCACATAACGGCTCTTTGGTGTCCGATGAAGACTAGAAGGTGTTGCAAAGGGGTCCGTGGATGGATGGACCATAGTACTCAGAGGATATCTGAGATCAGGAGTACTTCCAACAAGGGACCTATTAAAAATTAAAATGAAAAAAAAAGTACTTTAAAGAAATAGTGGAAGTTGTATTGCTTTAAAGCTTAGCTTTCTATAGAGAAATCCTGGATTTAAATACATGTAATACAGTTTTTCTTACCTTCTATCAATATCCTAAAATACAGACATATTGCCAGAGATTATACACTGAAAATCACAGGATAAGATGGGTTCCTTATTTATTCTGGCTGGTGAGAAAATTTGGGGCTAATAAACATTTCTAGAGCAGTTGTAACTATGCTATAGATATTCTTACACAAAGATTGCCATGATGAGTGTGTCCAATCACAATCCCACTCACATACCAAAGAACAATAAAGAACCAGACTATTTTGTTATCTATGAATGTTCTGTTTTAATTCAGAGCAGCATTGATCGGATCTTTCAGGGGCATAGTTAGCAGTTTCCAGGATGCTACCTAGTGGGTCACTGAAAAACATCTGCAAGCAAACAACAAAGCTCAGGAAGCAACAAGAACTCCACAGTAAAATTCTTGAAATAGTGAAGAATTTCTGGAAGCTAGTAGACCATCTCTGTATGGCACATCTGGTAGAAAAATTGAACTTTTCAGTGTTTCCTAGAACATTCTGTCCCAAGAAGGTAAATTTTATCTCAATTTTATGTGTAGATCAAGTCTTTTTGGAAATAGAGATTAAACTTAAAATTGGTGCTTTGCCTTGCAGCATCCCAGCTTCCCATTGGGTATTTTTTAATCGAAAGACTTATTTAAAATAAAATAAGGTAGGGGAAGATGCTGGGCAAATACTGAGGAAAATGTTCAGCAGATATGTCCTTTGGTTTCCCAAGTCTTATCAAAGACTAAGCCAACAATAATACAAAATTTTTCTAAGAAACAACCAAACCATTAAATACATTTATAAGCAAATAAGCATCCTTTGTAGAAAAACTTAGCTTACATTACCATAATCTAGATATATTGAACATAGACTTAGATAATGGGGGCTGAACCAATATCTCCAAGACTCCAAGTCCTGAAACACAAATAGTCAAGGTGACTCAGAAGTTTTTAAAATAAATAAATATAAGAATAAATGTATTTATAAGTTTATTCTTATAAATTTATAAGAATAAAACCTTCCTTCCTTCCTCCCTTCTTTTTACGTTAAATTTTTATTTAACAACAATAGAGTATGTAATGTACAGTATGTGGAAACACATTTATTTCCTTCTTGTAAGAAGCTATACAACACTGCTCAAAGCTTGCTTTATTTTTTGGTCTTATTATTAATCCTTTTTATTTTATTTAAAACTGAGGGGTATTTTCAAAAATATCACCTATAATGGCACAAAAAACTATTGAGGTTAAACAATTACTGCTCAATTAAGCATTAGTAAAAGATACTGAGCAGAGTGTGTTAAGTTGGTTTTATGATGTAAAAAGTATATAGGTAAGTATTTAATTTCTAATTTCCCCTTTCTATGAGCCCAATTAATTTTGCAATTACTGATGGTTTAAGCTTTAGAATCCATAGTCTAGAAACACAAGCTATTTTGGATGAGATAAAGAGAAAAAAATGAAGAAATTTTCAGAGAAAGTAACTATTTCTCAATAAATTAAGCTTTCAAAACAACAGTTATCTATGTTAACAGTAAAAGAAATGAAAATGAATTATGTAAATTTTAAAAAATGAGTTTGCAAATAAATCAGGAAATGGCTGAAATAGAAATTATGAAAAGAAAACGATACTGAAATTACAAGAGTGGGATACTATATTAATGGACAATGCAATCAGACAAAATTTCATCAATACTATTCCAATTTTTATAAAAGAAGTGACATCTAAGAAAATAGATGAATATCTAAAGAATCAAAATTTACTAAGGATTACAGAGGAACAGAGACAGGTTATGAATGGACTTATAACAATAAAGAAAATTTTGGAAGCTTTAAAAAAATTAAACCAGGAAGAGTGCCTAGAGTCTAGACCATGGGGGATTATCAGGTTTTATTATACATGATTTAAGGATTTTACAACCTTTACAAAACACAATGAATTCTATATTGCAGGAGGAAAGATGTTGGAGAGTTGGAAAGAGGTCAACAGTAGAACTAATATTTAAAGAGGGACAAGTTTTGACTTGAATAAGAAACTATAGGCTGATATTATTAAGAGTGAAAACAATTTTGCAAGCATGAGGATCAATGGGATTTTTTTTAATCTAAAAGACAGTTAAAATACAGTGTTTAGAAATGCATTGGGTATTTCGGAATATTTGGAACAATATAATGAAAAATAAGTCACATTGACTTTCATAGATGCAGAGGAGACCTTTGATTATTTGAACTGGCTTTCTTGTTCAATATGTTGGAAGATATTAATTTTGAACATTATAAAGAGGGGGAAATCAATTTACATTTTGCAGAAAATACAAATAATTGTTAATGGAGATCTAACAAAACCATGTAAAATATTAAAAGGAATAAAATCAGGTTGCACACTGTCTCCTCTCTTATTTTGGTTCTTGAAATATTGAATAGAGATATAACACAAGATTAGAAGATTGTGGGAGTAAAGATTTTAAAAGACATTTACAAGTTAAGAATTTTTGCAGATGACTTGATTTTGAAAGATCCTTTAAAGGAAATTGAAACATTAATAGACTATTTTTAAAAAATTACTACATGAGCAAGTTTCAAGATTGACAAACAGAAGATAAATATATTAACAAATAGTAGAACAAATAGAATTGTTGAATAAAATTTTTATCTGTGATAAAAATGAAAGTTTTGTCTAGAATGATGCTTTTGTTTCAGACAATATCTGATTTGTCAATTGATGCTCCGTTTAAACAATGGCTGAAGGATATATCTATATTTGTTTGCTGGGAGGAAAACATGACTTAAATATAAGGTGTTACAAAATGCAAAGGAAAGGGGGATTGGATCTACCTGATTTTAAATTATATTTTGCCACTTGCTGTTTAGTTTTGATGAAACAATGGATATTGCTGAAAAAAAGAAGGCTCTTGGAGTTAGAGGGACACAACCTAACATTTGGGTTGCATGAATATTTATGGTATGATAAAGTCCAGGTTAATTTAGATTTTAAAAATGATTCTGTTAGTTACGACACTTCCGACTTGTGGTGCTTCGGTGCAGGCAGGAATCCGTGACTGTGCACGGTCTCTGCCTGTGTTCACTGCCTGAGTGCCCCGAGCCATTTGGCTTCGGGGCTAAGCCACCTTTGTAGAAGGTGGTGAAGACTGGGGGGTTCTGGCAGAGACGAGGGACATGGCATCTCTCTTCCCTAGCCGGCTAAATCTCCCTCTCTGATGGCAGCTGAGCGGCGGTCTCTAATGGCTGCCACATAGAAGAGCTCAGCCGGAAAAAGAAAGTGCTGGAGGAGTTTGTGAAGAAATGAAAGTGATTTCGCTGACCGGGACAAAGGAACAGTGAAAGTATCCTGGTATTTAACACCTACTAAAGACACATTGTTCCCAGACTGAGTAAGCAGCGAATGGATATTAAAGGGAAAACTTTTTTCTTTTCACTCTCCTTCCAAACGGAACAGCTTTGAGAGAAATTGGAAAACCCGCATTGAAGGTATGCTAAATGCTAAAGACTATGCTAATGCCAAAGGGATATGGATTTCTAAATATTTAAAGAAAATTTTTTCTTTTGCTGTGAGTGGGAAGGGAGAGGAAAAAAATTGAAGTAGAAACTGAAAATAAGAAGCAGACTGCCTAGAATTTTAAAGAGCCATTTGAACATTAATAAGACTTCAAAAAGACATATTTTAATTGGAATTTTGTGATTTAATAGCAACCCCAGAAAAAGAAATGGAAGAAGGGAAAAAGTGCTAAATGAAATAGTCTATCTGGATTGTTTGGTGACTGCATCTTTTGGGAAACTTTTTTTCTTTGTTTAAAAACACTCGGGTGGTTGTTTTGGGAAAAAAAAATTCCTCTTTATAATGGCATCACCCTTGGATGAATCTAAAACTGAATATCTAAAATATAAAAAGAAAGAACAAGACTGGAAAGACACTTTGGATATTCTTTTTCAATCTCTAGAAATGGCGATGCATTCCTATGGAGAATTGATTGCGCAGCAGGATAATTGGGACAAAGAAGAAACTATTTTTGATGAACATGTGATTCTATTGGGGGAGAACAAGGAAGAGGAAAAGGAAAAAGGGATTTTAAAACCTAAAAAAACAACCAAAAAAGATAAAAATGAGTTGAAGGGTGGATATAAGGTTAGAAAACAACAGGAAGGGGGAAAGCAGAAGAAGAAAAGGGAGGTAGAGAGACAAACGGGTAAAAAGAGTAAGGAAAAGAATAAGCAAGGGAGAAAGGAATGGGTGAGACGTCTCAACGATGGGAAGCAAGATTTAAAGAAACAAAATTTATTTAGAGACAATGCGTAAATTTAATTGAAAAAGGGATTCTGTAAGGTACATAAGATTGTGTTATTATAGGCATTTTTAGAATAAAATGTTTAAGATATAAATAAGTATTAATAGGTATGATTAAAATGGTTTTGACAGGGGTACTAGCTATATTATATATTTATAAATTTGTCTCTTTGTTATTGTCGTTCTTTCTTTTTTCTTTTTCTCTTTATATAATATATTGTGTGACTTTAGGATGTGCTAAACAGAATCCCAATATAAGCTATGTGTGATATTAAGTATTATTAGGTTAGGGGAAAGAGTTAAAGGCGTCATACTCCAATTAGTGTACAGGAGAGGTTTTGTTTAAAGAGAAAAAATGAATGGATAGTGGAGAACAGACAAAGAATGATAAGTATTATGACTTGAACTGAGATGAGTAGAATAAAATTAAGAGAGTTAAAAAAAGGAAGAAGCTATATAGAAAATGGAAAACGGTAAAAAGATATGGAATGATATATAAAAGGAACATGATTTTTGAAGGGGCGTCTGTACGATGAGTTTTAACCCGGGATCAAGCAACTTTCAGAAAAGATGTTTTATGTTTTTATGTTTTATGTTTTGTTTGTTTTTGTATTGGAAGAGAATAATGAAAATGTATAAGACAGATGGATATAAAAAATGTATACAATCTAAAATTAAAGAGATATAATTTGAATAAATAGAAGGAAAGGAAGTAATAAAGAGAAGTTCGGGATAAGATATGAAGATGAACAGATAAGGTAAATATATGTATCAAATTGTGTTTGTTTGGAAATGTGATAACTTGGAATAATTCTGTCTTTAAATAAAATGTTGCATTGGTTTTTTTAGAAAAAAAATTCTTATGTCATTATATTTTATGTTTTGTTTGTCTGTGTATTGTTTTGGAAAATCAATAAAATTTGTTTAAAAAAAATGATTCTGTTAGGCATGCCCTACGGAGAATATGGAATAGATACAAATCCAGATTGTGCCAGGACGTATCTCTCTGGATCTCAGCACAATATTAATTTTATAGATGAGAAATAATAGGGAAAGAGAAATCATGAGATAATAGAATTTTATCAAAGGTAATGTATTGTAAATAAACTGAAAGGAAGAACTAGCAGCAGTGGGATATAGTTGTTAATTTTTATTTATTTGTCATATTTTAAAACTCCTATCAAAATGGAGTAGATTCAATTAAGTAGGGGAAATTAACTGAATTACCAGCTTGGAGAATATATATAGAGAAGGAACATTACACAGGCCTCCAGAGGAAGCATATTTTAGAGCATGGCGCCACTACTGAGAGAGGGAGAGGAGGAGTGGGAGAGGGAGCGGAGCGGGAACAGAAGGGAGGGAGGGAGGGAGAGGGAGAGGGAGAGAGATCTAATGATATATAAATGTAATAAATAAATATTAACAAGAAATTAACAATAAATGTAACAAGAATGTAACATGTAAGTTCTTTAAGATAAAAGTGGGCATAAAAATAAGATAAAAACAATCGAAGATTTAAAGAATTTGTACCTGAATATCAAAAGAAATTCAGAAATATCTTGAATATTAAATAATAAGCTGCCATTGATAATACTTAAAATTCAACCCAGGCCTAGAAAATCCATGGAGTGTGCCAAAGGATTTCAGTGATTTAAAAACATACTTGAAATGTACTGTCTAAAAATGATATTTATTTTTAAATAATGTATATGTACATGTTTAAAATTAATGATTCCCATGATATAACCGAAGTCTTCCGTTCTCTTTTAAATGTTTATCTGTTAAGCTTGTCATATGCCACATTAAACTCCCTCCCAGGCCAGCAACCACTCTCTCATCACAAAGCATATTTCTGAGAACCTCATTTCATTCTGGAGAGAATAAAATCGAAAGGAAAAGCAACAGCTGTGATCTCTATCGGATACAAGACTTTTCAGCCCTACCAACTGGCTTCTTCTTACATGTGACTTCCAACTTCATGCTCTGCCAATACCTGACAAGGAACCTTCTTATAACATTCGATAGTAAGTCTCATCACATGAAACACAACAATATTATTTTTTTAAAATGTTCTACTTTATTTTGCATCACATACAGGTTTTGTTACATTACTACAAGCAAAATAGGAAATCTCAGTGCTGAACAGTTGGGGACTTGCGAGGATGTGTTTGAAGACAGGGATGCTAAATGCACAGTTTGCTCAGCATGGAATGGATGAACACCAAAACTGAGAATTTTTTTGATGTTTTTATTTCAATTTTATAAAGTTTGTATAGCTATTAAAATAACTTTGCATAAGTCTCCAAAGATAATCAGTTGAAGTTAGAAAATTTGGTAAGTACTATTCAAACAACTGTTGGATATGGGTCATTCTAAAATACTCATTCATTTCTATGGGAAATGCATTTTAGAAAGGCATCCTGTCTTTTTTGCTATCCCTTGCTACAAAATTTACTTATTTGTAACTGTGGTTCTTCATAGGATCATCCATCCATTCACAGATATGAGATCTGAATCTACACAGAAGCCTACTAGATTATTCTCCAGCTGGGATTTTTTATGGGAATTCTATTCCATTGGGCATATCTAACAACATGATTCCCACCGTTTCTTCAATTTTCCCAAGGCAAACTCAACAGTTCTAGAAACAAAGCAGTCACTACAATAAGCATCTATACAGACAAAGGCGAATGGGTTATGTGTATGCAAAATGACAATTCAAAGAACACAATCACAGGTGAGCAATCTTTTTTTTTTCATCATGCTTTCTGCACAACACATAAAAAGTGAGTATCAAGTGTACCTTAGACAGTGTGCAATATTTCAGGTGAGGTTAAAGACAGCACAATTCTGCCAATTTGTTTATGCTTGGACATCAACTTACAACCAAAATTGAGCCCAAAATTTCTGTTGCTAATTGAGACATTTGTTAAGTGAATTTTGCTCCATTTGGGGGCCTTTTGTGCTACAGTAGTTAAGTGAAACGCTGCAGTTGGTAAAATTAGTAATATAGTTTTTCAGTGAATCTGGCTTTCCCATAGACTTTGCTTATCAGAAAGGTGATCACATGACCCCTGTGATACTGCAACCATCATAACTGTGAGTCAGCTGCCAAGTGTCTGAATTTTGATCACATGAGCATGGGGATGCCGCAACTGTCATAAGTGTGAAAAACAGCTATAATAATTTTTTTCAGTGTCATTGTAACTTCGAATGGTCACTAAAATGAACTGTTGTAAGTCGAAGATTACTTGTATTGTGCAGCTGACCGCTAATCAGAGCACATGGCTACTCTGAACAGGTCTTGGGGAAGTCACTCTTTAGAACAGTAATGCAGAAGTTGAAAGTGCTTTTATGGAATGTGAAACGGATTAATTGGTAAAATCCTTGTAATCTGTCTCACATGTAACTTGCATCTGCACAGCCAACCCATTTGCTCTCCCTCCCCATGGCAGCAACACAGTTAGATTCCTCTAATTGTATTAATACTACAAGTTCTTCAGCTATAGGCTTTTTCAGGACTGAGAGGCTTTGAGACCATACAAAGCAATTTCAACTGTAGCTGTGTGATAGAACATTACCACATTGATTGTGGATGGCTCTTTTTGGTCTGGTATAAATTGAAGTTGAGAGTTCTGAGATCATAGGAGTGGGTTCCAGTTTGAACAATCCTGATCCACACGCCTTAGTGTGAAGAAGAAGAAGAAAAAGGAAGCAGTAACCAGCCCAGTGGCAGGTCAGAACAGAAAAAGAGACAGAGAATGAATGCTAGTATTAAATGGCAGGTATCTGTTGGGAGGAGCTACTGAAAAGCACTATAGGAGTACTTCTATTGGTGAAGTGTAATTTACTCCCTTACCCATTCTGGTAGAGGTTTTGGACAGATGGAGGATCCATATATGAAATGTGATGCACAGAGACCAAAATAAACCAAAAATAATTAAAAAGTATAGAACCAAAAATAATTATTAACTGGAAATAAGAAAAGAGAAGATCAATTCCTATTTTCAAAACTGTATCTGTGCTACCCCGTAATCAACTATCCAACCAAGGGAAACTTAATTGGGAGATATTTGTCTCCTTTTTCCTCCAATTAGAAATGGGGGAGGGGGGTGTCAATGTTACTTCAACCAGGAATTAATCAGACAAAAAGCTTAGGCAGAAATAATATTCTTTAGACCATAATGACTAAACATACAGAGAAGCATTTCATACATTTTGCTAAAAAACAAACAGCAAACTTACAAAAATGTTGTACATTTTCTTTTTCAATAAGGCAAGAGTGCACATTTTTTTCCCTCAGGCAGAGGATCTCATAATATACTGTCTCTACAACCAATAAATTGGAGTCTGATTTGGTAAGGTAGCATCAAGAATGGTTAAAGCAATCAGGTACAAAGTGAAATATACATACAGTAGTTGACAATCCAGATAATAATTTCAATAATTTTTATTACACTGAAGTAATATTCTCATATGAATTATAAATGGCATGAGAAAAAGAGTTCAGTACACTAAACGGAGATAAACCCTATTCCTATTTGCACCAACATTGTAAAATAAAAACTAAACAAAGCAATTGCATTTTATGTGTTTGGCTGCTTTACTTAATTTGTTGGCCTGTTATATAAATGCACCCTCTACTGGATCCCAAAATTACAGCAACTATCCAGATTTTAAGATAAGAATAAAATTTCTCTAACTAAAGATGACCTTATAATGACTACATGGGAAAATTCATCATTCAATTTATTTTCTTATTTAAAATATGCAAAAAATTCTCCCTTCTTTCTTGTAGGATTTATTTTTCTTTTTAATAACCAGTCTAGCCACTCTCCTTGAAATTTCCTGGTGATCTTCCTGTTGAGATATAATGACACTCGGTTCTTGTAAATTTTATTAGACTTATTTTGCAACAGAAAAATGCAGAAGAATGTCAAACACCTTCCTGGAACATACAGCAAGATGTAAAGTCGTTATTGTAAACCTACTTTAAGAGTCTAATATCCCTCCCACAAGAGAAATCTTTTTGTATTTCTGTGTCTCTTGAGGTTATCCACTCTACTGACACCATTCTTCTTGTCAAGTATTATTTGGCTACATAAAGGATATATGTTAAAAGTATTTGTTGTTAATATACAAGTTACTTCATAATTTAGTAAAAGTTTCACATGGTTTTCAAATCTCAAACCTGGCTCCAAATTAATGGCATCTATAACATCCTTCTTACATAAAAGAATATTCCCACTAATAATCAGACTTAAAAAATAAATTTATTGAAAGAAAGAAAAAAGAACTATTTATTTTCCTTATCTGATAATCAAGATAACATATCCTTCTCCTATCTTGAATGGAATGCTATCTTAAACCAAATCAGACTCCAATTCCTAAGAACAACAGCTTTTCCTTCAGGGTTTCAAGCAAGAGCCTCTTCCAGGTGCCAGGAGTCAGTCTGAGTTGCAAACTATACATTTTGTCATTGAAAAAAATAGCACTTTTCTGCCAGTAAATGAATCATCATGAGGTTGACCTCCTTGTTGTGTTCCAAAGAGTTTGAGAGGTGCTTAAGAGGAGATGACTAGCTTACTGGCATTGTGTTCTTTGATGTGCTGTCCCTGAACCCAGTCCTTCCCCTCTGCCCATAATAATTATTTTGGGGAAAGTGAGTTTTTCTTCCCACCTTTAAACAGAAAAGTACACAAAGAAATAAAATTATGAATTATTCCTTTGTTCTCTCAAGTATGCAAGATTCTAGTCGTGATTTTAAAAAAAACCTATGCGTTCAGAACTTACCAATAAAATCCAAAAGTACAAGAGACTATTATAAAATGCATGCTGCTGTGAAGCAACCACTAAATAAGTGGAAAATATGAATTTGAACTGCCTTATATAAAGACAATTTGTGACTCAGTTGAATCCAGGTAGCCTTTTTACTTCTGAGACACAAAAATAATACAGCATCTATCACAATAACTATGGACGTAATAAAAGGGAACAGTCTCTACTGAATAACAAGTTTTTTTTCCAAGTTTGAATGAACACAACTGTTTCTGATCTTTTAATTCAGTGTGAAAAACTCAAAAAGGTGCAAGAAACTTCCTACAGGTTTTTCAGCAGACTTAATTATTATTCTAGAAAGAATCTTAGGTAAAGTTGTTCCTCACAAAAGTATTCAAGAGATTAATTTCTGAAAGCGTTGATAAAGCAAAAAAAGAAATGACTGTTCTCACCTGGTATGTATACTGTCAAGTAAAGGTCCACTTCTTGCCTTTAACTGGTCAATTTCTAGTCTCAACCTGTCAATTTCATCAGACAGTCTCCTCTGTTCAGAATGAAAGCAGAAATTGTTTCTCTACAATCTCTAGTCAATTATAATTAACCTTCACAATGAATGCATTTGTGAAGTTAAAATGGATACAAGCAAATAACAATGAAACAAAGCAAGAAATAGAAAAATACTAGTACAAAGAGACAAGATAGAAGGGACATTTCTGAAGTGCTATCCAAAAAAGCTGAGACTCTGCTAGAAAATATTATTTCACAGAAGAATCTATAACTATGGTAAACAGAATAAACCTAATATATGTGACCTGTTTATCTAAATTTGTATTAAATGTAAGCCTAAGCAATATATTTTCTAGATTATGACTTTGTACTTAATTTACCTATGGTTCATTTTCATATGTATGGCAGTTGGAATTATGGTTTTCTAATCAGAAAAAGAAACATTAGGTGCTTCATTATACAACAGTTACATTCACTGTTGGTTATTACTATGTAAACTATTAGCCATGCCAGTATGATTATTTGATATCTATCTTTTGAAGACCTCAAAAGTAATTCTGATAAATATGTCTGGTACTTCTTACACAAGGTTTAGTAATAGCATTTACCTTGTCATGCTGCTGCTCTTCAATCTGTTTTTGAGTATTTTCCAATTCTTGCAACAATGTGTTCTTAAAAGCCAAAAGACGAATAGTTAGAAACATATGGGGCCTGAGGTAAGATCGTAGAAGTTATGCCCATCAAAATAAATTATTTATTTTATCATAATTATTAAAACAAATAATTAATAAGGTACAAGACTCAAACTGGATTAGAAATAACACTAGTTACACTAAGAGGAACAATATCACAGAAAAAATATTACACATAACAGACATTGAAGAAAAGATGATTCTTCTTAGATTATCATAGACATGGTCAAAGAGTAAAAATCTCTCTCTTTTCCCTGCCTGATCCCAATTCAGTCCCATTTCCATTATTTTACTTAATTACTTGTCAAACTCTTATAGGGCAGAATAACCATAGGACAAATGGAAAAATTATAAATATTTAATGAAAATGGACCAGAAATCTTTTCCATGGTACTGTACAGGAATAATATTTGCCAGTTATAATAGAACTGTAGCAATTACACATCATTTATAATGTATAATTCTTTGTTTATCTTCATGAATTGCTAGAAAAATTATTGGAAAAAAACTACAGTACACGTTTTCAAATATAATCTGAAAGTGAAGTATCTTTGAGTTTTTAAGTATATTTAATAGCATCACTGAAGTTATCGGGGAGGGGGATGCCAAAACCATTTAAACTTTGCGGTGTCAAATATAAAACAATAAGTTTCTTAAAACTTGACAGCATTTGAAGATAATTATTTCTTAGATGGGCAACAACTGGATTTTCAGTCCAGAAAGGATTCCCTGAATTTAAAAAATATCATTTATATATGGAGGTAATGCAGTTAAAATGATATTGTTATTCAGCACTGATATAAATGAAAAAAGTAAGTAGTAATGGCACAAGAATGCCATTACATATAGGCTCATTCACTAAAGAGGAGGATTTTGTTATAAATGGTACTGATTGCCATTATTCTCTGTGATCCTTGAAGATGGCACTCCCTGGGCAAAGATATGTGAAGACAGCCTGGTCCACCAGATCTAACTGGATGGACAGATACTACTGCTAGTTGTGCAGATACTTTAAGGGTAACAACCTTCAGTTGCACCCAGAACTCAATTGGCTACCATGCAGCTTGCCTAGTAACAGTGTTACACGGGAGAATCAAGATACATCTGTAATGATTATTTTGTAATCATGTGCATATTTATTTAGTAGGACTACCTCTTCACAAAAGTCAACCAATTTGCATTTAATCAAAAGTACCTGTCTTGCCCATGAACTCTCAACTGCATCTCAAGCAACCTAAATCTGGCTTTTTGATAGTGTATATGTGTCACACACATACATATACATGCACAGAGAAAGACATGATAAGTTTCTCAGAAATTCAAGATGTGAATGTGGCTCGATGAACTAAAGGGATTTCAAAAAAATTTAAAAAGCCAGAATTCTATTCCATATTTATTGCAGCAGCAATTTAAATCATACTTTCATCGTTCTTAATTCATGATAAGAACAAAGAGAAAAATCCCAGAAAGAAGTCAAAGTCTTATAAAAACCAAGGCAGCAAAGAATCAACCACTCTAGCCAACCTACTCCCATGCTCTAATGCGCGGCAGCACTAATACATTTCTAATATCCCTTCTACATAAATCACTGGCTTGGAAAACAGCTGCTACACTTACTACAGGTAGTTCTTGACTTACAACCACAATTGAGCTCAAAATTTCTGTTGTTAGTGAGACATTTGTTAAGTGAGTTTTGCCCATTTTATGATCTTTCTTGCCATAATTGTTAAGTGAATCACTGTGGTTGATAAGTTAGTAACTTGACTGTTAAGTGAATCTGGCTTTCCCATTGACTTTGCTTGTCAGAAGGTTGCAAAAGGTGATCACATAATCTTGGGATACAGCAATGGTCATAAGTATGAACCAGCTGCCAAGCATCTGAATTCTGATCACACGATCATGAGGATGCTGCAAAGGCTGTAACTGTGAAAAATGGTCAAAAGTCACATTTTTCAGTGCCATTGTAACTTTGAATGGTCACTAAATGAACTGATGTAAGTCAAGGACTACTTCTATTCAAAACATCAGTGATATGACCCATCAAATGTCTTAGCTTCTTTTTTTAAGGTGGATTTTTGAGGTTATGAACATTCCAGTACCATCTTGTTATCAGTAAAATTAATTTTCCTATTTGAATATAAATAATAAAAAGATCTGCACTATACCTTTTCTTCAAGGGCTGCCATTCTTTCTTTAAGATGAAGCTGAAGTCTTTCATTGGATTCACTCAACAGCCTGTCCACAGTATCAGAGAGTCTCTTGTTATGTTCCTCGTTCATTTTCTCCCGTTGACGGGCCTGGGGGTCAAGATCAGCCAAAGATCAGCCAAGATCAGCCAAATATTCCCAAGCAGTTTGCTCTGAGACTGCATTAAAATTAACCTTAATGATTCAAGAAAACAGAAATTACTATTTCACTATAACTAGCCCATTATAACGTAAGAAAAAATTTACAACAATTCAAGGTACTTTTATTGACTGGAAAATGCTAAAAGAGAACTACCCACTTATTTTAGTTACTCTTCATAGGATTTAGCCCAAAAGCCTCTTAACATGATTGTGTTTTTCTTTACTCCCTTTCCAGTTCTTCAGTATCCATCTTGTATTATGGCCATGAAAACTAGATACAGTATTCCAAATGCAGTCTGACTAGGTCATCATAGACCAGAAGTAACCTGTGTCACGATCTCAATATTATTGATTCAGGCCAAGACTGCAACTTCTGCTTGCTCATGCTTTATCTGTGGTGCACACCCTACAGGTCAACCAGATCTTTCTCCCGAGTACTACTACCAACCTGAGTTCAGCCTTTCTTGTACCTGTGCATCTGGGTGTTTTTTCCTAAATGCAGAACCTTACAGTTATTGCCATTGAACAGTATTTTGCTAGATAGGGCCCAAAGTTTAAATCTATCAAGATCCCCTTGAACCCTTAAGCTATCTTCTGTGTTGTTAGCAGCCCTCCTAGCTTTGTGTCACTTGCAAATTTGACAAGTATTGCCTGTATCTTTTCTTCTAAATTATTTATAAAAATGTTGTTCCTTTCTAAGTTCTTGCAAACCCCTGCTGGATTATCTTTTCTTTTTAGGATTTTCCCAGGTACCAATGACAAATTGAGTGGTCCATTGTTCCCCACAGGGAAACAATGTTAACTCTACTCAGTCTTCAGACCTGTATTCTATATGAAGGGCCTTAACATGACATCTCAGGAGTAAGACAGATCACTTTGATCAGAGGTAGAAACAGGGAAAGGGGAATGCAGAAATAGGGTTCAGACAGAAAAGTCATCATAGATGGGACCATCTGATATTATAACATTAAATTAATTAAATTAAATCAAGAAGTGAGGCTAATTATTTAGATAACTATACCTAACACAACTATACAACATTTGCATATAGTAAACATGAAGTTGAAGTGATTTCTTCTATTGCTTCAGTGCCACAGATTTAACTACATTTTAACAACCTATCACTTAACCATATCATAAGAGTGTGACTGAAGATGTAAAACCACCATGTGGGATCCCAAAGGTGCTTTTTCAAGAGGCAACTAGACTTTCTGGTTTTTCTTTGAAGTTGTCTGCAAGGAGTATAAATCCTTCCATTCCCCATTATCCAATCAGAGCTGAAGAAGCTTCTTGCATGCAAAGCGAAACGTCCTCAAAGAAAAACAAGAAAGCCTGGTTTCCTCTTTAAAAAGCACCTTTGGGACAACCATGACCTGGGTGGCTGAGAATCTCCATAGACAACCAGGTGGGATATTCTTTCTCAAGAGTATCCATGTGATGCCACATTTGTAAAAAAAAACCCAACACATTAATATCATAGAAGAAAACATAACAAGTAACACCAAGTTACCATTTTCAATTTGACAATATTCTGACCTGAAATAAAATAAAGCTACATTTTCTGGAGAAAACAACTTACCCTTCCCAGTTCTTGGTTCTTCTCCTCCAACTGAGTTTCTAATTGCCGCAGTCTTTCTTCAATACTACCATGCCTTTCTTCAGCCTATATAGAAAAAGACATTCTTTAAAATGGTGGTTCCCAACCTCCTCAAGCAATGAATCTGAATCTGAACCTGAATCCCACCAAAGTAAAAACAAAACACTGGCTTTTTAAAGAATCTTTCTATATTTATAAGTCTTCTGTTATTGGTTGTTGTTTTAACTACATGAAAAATTGTTCTTAACAATAATTTGTACAATTATAATTGTAAAACAAACTGATAAAATAAATACTTTCATTTTAGCCTGTGGTTATATCTTAGTGATTGGTATCTCAAGTAAAAAAAATCTAATATTTACTTTCATTAGAGTAAGACATTGTGATCGTATTCTGAGACTCTCTTTATTGTACTCCAGTGATATCTGTTTCAGTCCAGATATAATTTCTGCACAACCCTAATCTAGCAACTACTGAAATGTATACTTCACTGATGACTCAAAAGATTAATCTTTCTCCAATAAACAGCTTCTTTTAGCTCATTTCATTGGCGGTGGCAACTAGAAGTTGGGAAGACCATAATGCTAAAACAGGAGACGGATTGGTTGTCCTTCTATTAGTCTCTCTCATCTTCTCCCATGCATTGATTTAAATACAGGTAGCTCCCAGTGTATGACCACAATTGAGCCTAAAATTTCTGATGTTAAACAAGATGATTGTTAAGTGAATTTTATTCCATTTTATGACTTTTCTTGCCATAAGTGAATCACTGCAGGATTAAGTTAGTAACATGGTTGTTAAGTGAATCTGGCTTCCCATTGATTTTGCTTCTCAGAAGATTGCAAAAGGTTTACGCATGAACTTGAGACACTGCAACTGTCATAAATATGAGTCAGTTGCCATGCATCTAAATTTTGATCACATGACCTTGGTGAGACTACAACAATTGTAAATATGAAAAATGGTCATTAGTTACTTTTTGCAGTGCCTTTGTAACTTCAAACAGTCTCTAAATGAACTGTTGTAAGTTGAGGACTACCTGTAAATTAATCATATCCTATCCAGGGGCTACCTGTATACCATCAATGGTACAAAAATTACCTGTTACAAAATACTGCTCGAAGGAATTAACGAATCAGCTGTGGAAATGCGGGTTGCTAAAAATGGAGAAGACTTGTTCTTATATACAGTGTTGACAAACCTTTTCGGCACCAAGCACCAAAATGGGAGTGCATATACGCGCGGGGCAGCACCGGAAACCGAAGAGCAGCTCCCTGGCACATGCATGCAGGAGTGTTGGAAAGAGAGCTTCTGTTTTTTGGTGCATGCAT
This sequence comes from Pseudonaja textilis, assembly GCF_049901715.1. NCBI lineage: Eukaryota > Metazoa > Chordata > Lepidosauria > Squamata > Elapidae > Pseudonaja > Pseudonaja textilis. The sequence goes on along the minus strand of NC_141992.1, from coordinate 34,815,118 downwards.
GCACGCCAGCCAGCTGGTCTTTGCACGCACATGCATGCCAAATACCAGAAAACCAGGTGGACAGGAAACTGGAAGCTCAGCTTCCTAGCACACGTATGCGTGCTGGAAAGCTGCCCTCCCAGTTTCTGGAGCTCCTGAGCATGCGAAGACCAGCTGGCATGCACGCCAGAACTTGGAAAAGCAACAGGCGATGGCCCTCCATGCCAATCCTGGCATGCATGCCATAGGTTTGCCATCAGAGTTATATAGGTTTACATTTATATACCCTATAGATTTAACTAAGCATCTGGTATATAACCAATGTGGATTTACTCTTGTGAAATATTTGGAAAAGCAGCAAATTATTCTCTGAGAGATTCTAGAAATAGAACCTCTCAACCTCAGGGCACAGACATGAGTTCCTTGTTGAATTCATTACTTTATGGTTAGAAAGCTATTTGAACCTCATAGCACATATTTCTTGGCTAGTTCTGGTTTATATCAAGCTTGTAAATATATTTCATTCAAGAAGTATATAAAATGCTCCCATCTGATTCCTTAAATGTACAAATAACAGATTTAATAGCAATACCATAGTCTTGGTAAACGGATCTTAATCCCAAAACTAAAATAAACACACAAAGTATCTGACAATTTAATGGGATAAAGCATCCTTGGACAGCAGTTACTGCCCTCCAATTCTGTGTGCATTAAATAGTAAAGCCCCTAGTATAATCCATTGAAAGATTGAGCACAACCAATCTTACCTAAATACCAGCATAGGAGGCAGCTATACACAAACTGAATATAAACTGGATTTCTCAATCAGTTCCAAAATTATAACTCAAAATAACTCAATCCAGTGCTTCAGAGCTATTCAAAGCCTCAGCTTTTCTGATTTGGATAGCATCAACTATTTGAATCGTATTAGAGCTTAACTGTATATCGCTAGTAGCTACTTCTTAGGATAATTATGTCCCTAAGAGAACTTTATGCTAGTCCAATTGATGATGCTGAGCTTTTCGCTTTTTCTTTTAAAAAGTCAGTTTTTAGAAGACAAACAAGTAGGTTCATGACCTTTTCCCAACTTGTTTTCCATCCCAAGAAAGTCATATGGCCTGGACAGATGCCAAACCATTGAGTATCCTAGGTTTTATTGAAAGCTCATGACAGTCCTGTCTACTTGCCTTGGTAAGAGCTGCTATTCTTTGAGCTAGCTCAGCTTCCACCTCAGGCAAAGTCTCAGCTTTCCTCATTGTCTGCTGCAGTTTCTGCTCCGCCAGCTCCAGAAGCTCCTGAAGATGCCTGGCCTTCTCTTCACACTGTGGAATGATGCAGAATGGCAGCAATGTATACCAGGAGCCAGAAATGCTAAGGATATTTCCAAACAACGTCAGAGCTCTGTACTCGAATGCATGTATTCCAACCAGAATCGGTTTTCTTTACACATGCTTTTGATTCTGATTTTTAAAAAGCTGAATATCAACATTTACTGCTACAGGATTGCAGGATTTACATTATGTTAATTAGAACATATTTTACACCTGTATAAAATGTTCTGAATTGAAACACTCTGACTCCAAAATGCCATGTCTCTATTCTAACTATGTAAGACAATTATTTAAAATGAAAAATAGACTGCTTTGAGCATTTTACATCATTGAACCTGAAACAATGTTTTGTATTTGAAACAGAAATGTTCTCAGCTTAAAACATCTCTAAAATGCTCAAAATGGAAAGTTTTGACTCAGAATATTTCAAAATCAAAACATTTTGCACAGCCCTACTAATTTTATATATTATAAAGTTTCTTCATAAATATTTTATTGGATTTATTTGTCACTCAGAAAGTTTTCATAATGGAAGTTTATTAAATATCTTCCCAAATAAATAAATAAAATCTTAAGCACAGCAGCAAATCCATACAAATATTTTAAAATTACAGTCTTGTATTTTAACACTCTGAATATTAAACCACTAAGGTCAGAGGTGGTATTCAGCAGGTTCTGACCAGTTCTGGAGAACCAGTAGCGGAAATTTTGAGTAGTTCAAAGAACCGGCAAATACCACCTCTGACTGGCCCCACCCCCATCTATTCTCTGCCTCCCGAGTCCCAGATGATTGGCTGGGTCTTCTTTTGTTGCCCTGCACAGGAGAATGAAGCTGGAAAGCGGGTTAGTGGGTTGGGGTGGGAATGGAGATTTTACAGTATCCATCCCCTGCCACACCCACCAAGCCATGCCACGCCCACCAAGCCATGCCCACAGAACTGGTAGTAAAAAATTTTGAATCCCATCACTGACTAAGGTAAATGGATTTGGGGCCTGTACAAAACCAAATTTAATATTAGGTATTGCTTGGAACCAGTACACAAAGATTGGGTTCTCCCACATGAATCAACATAATACGCCATTTTTTAAACGTTCCACATTTTCAATTGTGATGCCCCATTTGTGAAAAGATTGCATGGTACCCTAAAGAATCGCTGGCAAAGACAAGGCTTTAAACATTTTTTACTCAAAGAAAGTTGTCTGTTAATTTTAACTGTCTTTACAGTTAAACATTATTTTAAAATTCTGTAGTTTTATTACAGGTTTATGTGCAAGAATAGCCAAGCTCAATCATTCACTTGAACAGCGGGTACAGTACTAGTCATGAAGGCTAAGTAGTAGTGCTTCTGGGAAAGAATCATCTCAACAAGAAGAGTATCTAGGAAGAAAGGTCTGCTAAGGAGCCAAAATGGGCCTTCAAAAATAGAGCACATCATCCATGAAGCTCTCTATCAGACTGACACAGGCATTTCATTTGCCGTGACGTTTAAACCCCATTACCTGACGATGGAGAGAGTCTTTATTGGCAAGCTCATTCTCCAACTTGTCATTAAGGTCATGAATGGAAGTTGCTTCTCTCTGGGCTGCCAGATAGCGTTTCTCTAGGGTGGTTATTCTCTCCTCCATGTCTTCTTTTTGTGCCAAAGCCTGGGAAAGGAAATATTAACAATGCAGGTTTACTTCTACAATAGAGTCTAAGTTAGTCTACTTCCATTGTAAACCAGATTCATTTTCCCACTGTTGTAATTGGAAGATGGGAAACAAGTGCTGGAAAACTCCATCACAGTTAAATCCTCTGATACCTGACAGCAAATTATATTCTACACATCATTTGCAGCTGTAGAACATCTGTACAATACTGACTGGTGCCTTTCACTATCTGTCAAATGTATTATCATAGTGGCTTCAAGAATCATAGAGAGATTAACAAGGAAGAGGGGCTGGTAGGGGAAAAAAATGTCACCTGGATTTTCAAGAACTTGCACTAAATATATAAGAAACCTGCCGAGCTTTTTCAAGAATTTTAACAGAATATTCTAAACTAAATTACCTTTCTGGAAGGGTTTAGAATAATTTTATAATTTATTACTATATAACTAAACCCATTTCTTTAGGTACTTCAATAAACTCAGGATTCAGTCTAAGTAGAAAAACTGAATTATTTTAAATTGATTTAGAAGAGGGTTTTTTGTATGCCATCATTTTCACAACTGGAATTTAGCACTCTGACCTCTCGTAGGTCCCTCTGGTACTTGCTGCTCATTTCTTCAGATTTGATGAGGTCCCTCCTGGCTGTGCTTAGATCTTCTTCAAGCTCAGAAACACTGGCAGCCAGACCAGCTAACCTTTCTTTAGCTTGTGCTAGTTCAAAGTTTTGTTTCTCTAGAAGCTCCTGCAATTCCACAATCTGACTTGCCCCATCATCTGGGTGTATAGAGCCATTAGGGAGTCTCTGTCAAGTAATATAGAAAAAGATTCCAACTTTTCATATCAATAGAGAATGGATAAATTAGAACAAGTGTCATTGTAGGTTTTTAAAATCTACTCAATAAGACAAGTGCCATGGTATCAATAATTATTTTTATGTATAAACCACATAATAAGGTGGGTTTTTTCTTCCATTCAATCCTGTCTGATTCTCAGAGGCTGCCTAAACAAGTTCCTGCAGTGTTCTTGGCAAGGTTTTAAAGGTTTGCCATTGCCTACTTCCCAGGGCTCCGAGAAAGACTAGTCCATCAGGGTCACCCCAATGGTTTTGTGCCTAAGATAAAACTAGAACTCTCAGTTTCCTGGTTTCTAGGGTGATTCCTTAACCACTACACCAAGCTGGCTCTACATAAGTGTATAGCTCTGCACAATATACCTTTTGAAAATAAGATGTCTTAAATCAGATGAAATCTTAGAACACGGGTGTCAAACTTGCCTTGTTACGTTGCTGTCACATGATGTTTTGTGATGTTTTCCCCCTTCGTGGAGCTGGGGTGGGCATGGCCTGCATTTGATGCAACCAGCCCGTAGGCTGCCAGTTTGACACCCCTGTCTTAGAATAACTGGAAAACTGTTCAATCAGTCTATTTCAAAATTTTAGAAACAGCAAAGAAAACACAAAATTTGTCTCAAGGCTAAAGAGTCCCATGGAACATAATTGTCTGACTCAGAATTGCAGACATAAAGTATTTCAATTGTATCTTGGCTATTATCCAATTCCCAGAAAGTTGCCTCTTACCTTCCAAAGCACTTTTTGTCCAGATTCTTTGCCCTCAGTCCTTTTTTCATCTTCCCCTACAGGTGCTTCCCTTTGGGAAGATCCTTGCTGAAGAGCATTTACCTGAAAAATACATATTCAGTAGAACTAACAGTTCTCATAAACATGAAAAAAAATGCAAAGCACTTCTATAGAACAAGGGATTTAGAATACTTCTGACAGTTAAACTGATATTTTAACAGATTTCAAAGGAGGCGCACCTACTTTTCACTTACAACAAATTATTGGAAAGAAAAAGCCACATCTAATAAATTATTTTGTGCAGTTTAAACTTCATGATATAATAAAAGCATGCACGTATTTAACTAATCTTACTCATTAGATTGCTGCCATCTGTTCTGTCATTTTCTTTTTTTTTTTCTTTCCTTCCTTGGATATGACATCGTCTAGATATTATTCATTTTATTTGTACTCCATCTGTATTATTATTACAAATAACTCAAGGTGGCAAATTTATCAAACACCCCTTCTTCCTCCTATTTTCCCCACAACAACAACCTTGAGAGGAAGTTTGGGCTGAGAGACAGTGACTGGCCCAAAGGCATCCAGCTGGCTTTCATGGCTAAGGTGGGACTTCAGCTCACGGTCTCCTGCTTTCTAGCCTAGTGCCTTAACCACTAGACCAAACTGGCTCTCTGTTACAATAAAGACAGACCACTTTGCATTTTACACTGGGCTTTGTTGTTCTATGTGCTTGTAGTAAACAGAACTGACAAATTATTTGAGAAACATTCCTATGAAATCTGGGATAGAAAATGAAATGTATATTTACTTGCTGGTGGGCACTGGACAGCTGTTCTTCTAGTGTTGCTACTCGTTCCAGTGCTGCTCTCAGGCGTTCTCTTACCTGTAAATAGAGAGTTTTCTTGCAATTTATTGGACTAAGGTGCCAGATTTAAGAACACCTAGCACCTGAAACTCCATTTCAGAACACAAACAATTTAATGAGATTACTCTCCTCTCAAATTATTTGCCAGAAGGGTGTAGAACTGTCAGCAATAGGACCCTGGATCTTATTTAAATAACAGAATGCTCTTGCGGGAGATTATGATCTTTCATATAATGACTTGGTCTGCATGTGGAAAGAGTACTCTCTGTAAGCATAAACAGAAGATGATTTCAGAAAGTTGTCTACATTAGTATTTTTCAACTTCAGGAACTTTAACATGTTTGGACCAACTCCCAGAATCATTTAGTCAGCATTCTGCAAATTGAAATACAAAACTGAATTAGAGTGGAAGCGGACTGCTGGAATAGCCCTTTAGAAGAGCACTTGTACAAATTCAGTTTTGACAGTAGCTTCCTGCACTGTAAAGCAATAATATTTGAGAATTTTCTTCAAAGGGCAAAACCTTTTAATATGGAAATCATTTAGTGGAAGGATCAAAAGATACAAGAGAGTTCTAAAGAAGTGCTGAGCCAAAGCAATACTAGAGATCATCACAACTTTGTTACTTAAAAAGATTATGAGATAAAAACAGATGGCTTTATTAAAGCTAACCTTTCTCCAACAAAACTAACCACTTTGTAAGTCTCACCTTCTCATCCAATGCTTTATGATGTTCAAATAAAGACTTCAGGGCCTTCAGAACTTCAACCTCACTGGAGACACCTGATGGAGACTGAGCTTGCCGCTTTACTACTGTCATCCTCAGAGAGCGTTCATGCCTTGAGACCAGGCACTCCAAGTGCTCCAACAAAAGCTGAAAATTAAACAGCAGCTCCAGTTATTCTTTATGTAAGTTACTGTAAGCAAGATAAAGCTTTCGGTCCTTGATTTGAACAATTACCAGGTTTAACTGCAAAGGCATTTTCTGCACCAGAAATATAGACATCAGACTAAGGCTGAATCTTAAAACCTAATAGGTAAGATTTTATGTATAAAAATAAATTAATAAACATACATACATTGAGAGATTGTTCACAGGAGATGTAGCAGAGGAAGAGATAGGTAAGCTTTTATAAACTGTCCTTGGATTAATTCAGAAATTATTCTATTGTTGCTTAAAAATGTTTATTATAAGATGATTTATTAGATTGGGGTTCCCAAAATGGGAGTTGTAATGCTGTAAGATGGTTACAATCTACCAGGAACAGGGTTTTTTTAAAAAGTTGATCAAGTTTGTACAGGCAAAGTGGGAGTAGTGTTAAAATTCACTCATACTTTGTCTTGGCAAGCTTACTTTGGTCTTGTGCAGCCAAAACTGAGACAAAAGCCCAATCTGAGTTTTGAGAGACGACTAAACCCCTGAGTCTAGCCATCTGTCAAAACCATTTGCCAATCATAACAGCACTGTGTCTGGCAGATGGTTTCCTGCTAATGTGGCATGTAGTAGTACATCCAAACTTTGAAGCAGCTCTAAGTATAGAATTAGTGAAGTTCAATACTCAATTTCTCATTTAAAATTTCTAGCATTTCAAATAGAAAATGTATTCATGTATAGTTGAGAAAGCTAACCATCTTCCAGTAATGCTGAAAACGGTAAACCTAAGCAAAGAAAGTATGGTGAAAATTATGTATCTTGCCCAAGTTTGCTCTCAAAAGAATAATTAGTTATATTCATGAAGGAATCATATAAATTAGCAACTTTTATTGACAGAACTTGGCTTTTCTTTAGACTGCCTTTTTTCTGTTCAATTGTATCCAATTCTCAGAGACTACCAGGGCAAATCCCTGCAGCTTTCTTTCCAAAGCTTTTCAGACGTGGTTTGCCATTATCTTCTTCCTACGTCTGAGAGAGAGTAACCACCCCAAGGTCACCCAGGTGGCTTTAAGGTGGAACCAGAACTCATGCTCTCCTGGTTTCTAGCCTATTCCCTTAATCACTGCACCAAACTAGCTCTCTGAGAGAGTGCCTTTAACAAATCCCTAATATTCTTTGCAGGGTTTACAAACACCTGAAGGATTGTCACAGACAGAAGGGTATGAATTTATTCTCCATAACTGGACATGGTCCTAAATTGCCTCCGCAGGTATGAAAACCAAGCTATATTCTAAGAAATATAAAACAAGGCCAACATTCTATAGAATTTACCCTGAATTTAACAGAGATTATGTTAAACCCTGTCATAATCAAAAGAACAAGAGAACAGTAATATTAAATATAACTGAAGATGGCAAATTCTACAAAAAGCTTTCAATCCTCTTAAAACTTAGGGCTGGGGAAAACTGCAAATATTCTGTATAATTGTCTATTAGAGAGTCGGGGGAACCTTAGAGAAAGGCAGATCATGCTGCATCTCAATTAACCTAGATTGTTAATTCTAGGTTCAAAGGAAACCATATGATTTCTTTCCTTTTGTTTTAGAATGATGCACAAATCAGGCCATTATGGCATATTCAACAACTTATGATTAAGTTGAATGTTATCTGCAAATATAAATGTGGCTTTTGGATTAAGCTACCAAAAGAACTTGTCCAGAGTAAAACTCATTTATTACTCACCCGCGTATTATTGCGTTCTGCTTTCAGCTCAGAGATTTCCTCTTCCCTTTCCAACAGCTGTTCTCGACATGCATTGAGTTCCCTGGTCAATGTTGCAAATTCCTGCAAGACAACCATAAACTCCACAATTGAGTTAGGTTTCTATAGATTTTGCCTAAATAAAAGTAATGCCATAAAAAAGGGAATTGCATCCTTATCCTTCCCTGCCTCCCTATCCTACCCAAGAAATCACAAAATATTTCAGTTACCCAAACTGGATTTATGTTACACAACTGATTATGAATTATAAAATCAGCTAAATAAAATGTGTAGTCATTCCTCAGCAAACAAAAAGCAGCCCCCTTTTTTTTTATTCTGACACTTATCAGCAGGTTTTTATACTTCATAAGGCATTCAAGTGTTCCAAAATTACATTTATTACTTTGGTGTAATCTGAAATGGCAGTAAGATTCCACTGCCACCAGTACCTCTGCCCTCAGTTTCTCTCCTATTTGAATTCAAGAAAATAAGAAACAGCAAGTGAAGTGTTTCAGTCTGTTCATTTAAGACAGTTACTAGTAAGTGCATTTTTGGTATTTAAAATATCTTGAGCCTTATATGCCAGCTCAAATTGCCATCTAATGTTTGGTAGCAGAACAAAACATAGCTTTGCTTGTTTGTTTTCCTACCAAGCAAGATTTGGATCAGCTTTCTGAGTTTTGTGAATGGCTTACACTGGGGTTTCCTTTCACATAATAAACCCAAGAGGTATTTTGAACTGAGAAAGGGCGTTGGTACTTACCTGATATGCCTGTTCTCTGTGAACTGTGAAGAGCATCCAGAAGTGGGAGGTGCTTCAGTCTCTTCTGGAAATGCTGGGCTTAAAACTCTGGGACACTCCTCCTCCTCCACGGGACACCTCCTCAGCGTCGCCCAGTTTTACAAAGACTGAGTGCCAAAGTCCGGGACTCATCACCTAATCTAGATCCCTGACTGGAACGGAACCCCACCAGACGGAAAGAAATGGGTGAGGCTGGATGCTCTTCACAGCTCACAGAGAATGGGTGTATCAGGTAAGTACCAATACCCTTTCTCCCATGAGCTGTTCAGAGCATCCAGAAGTGGGACATACCAAAGCTTGGCCTGTCCTTAGGGAGGGACTCCGTCTGGATCGAAATCCACTCCTAAACTCTGTGGACCCTCTGCAGGACTCTTCTGCCAAATGAAGCGTCCGCTGAGGCATAGACATCAAGTTTATAATTTCTGACAAAGGAGATGGTGAAGCCCAAGTTGCCGCTCTGCAAATTTCGTCTATGGAAGCCCGTGTGGCCCATGCTGCTGATGTTGCTGCACTCCTTGTTGAGTGGGCTGTAATGCCCTTAGGAACTGAGATGGACTGGCATTCGTAACTTTTAGCTATGGTGGCTCTCAACCATCTACCGATGGTCGTCAATGACACCTTTTGCCCTAAAGTGGATGGGTTGAAGGATAGGAATAGAGCCTCAGATATTCGAGATGCTTAAGGCCCTTCAAACGTCAAGTCGATGCCATTGATGCTCCAGTCTATGAGATGGTTTCGGACAAAAATTTGGAAGCACCAACTCCTGCGCTCTGTGGAAGGCTGAATTTACTTTAGGAGTGAACGATGGATCCAACTGGAGAATCACTCTGTCCGCATAAAACACGCACTGGTCCTTTCTCATTGACAATGCCGCCAATTTGGAAATCCTCCTTGCTGATGTGATTGCAATTAGGAAGGCCACCTTATATGTCAGGAATTTAAGACTAGTGGTTCTTAAAGGCTCAAACGGGCCAGTTGTAAGTGCGGTTAACACCTTGTTGAGGTCCCAGGTGGGATAGCGGTGAATTACAGGAGGTCGTAAGTTTGCAGCACCCTTAAGAAAGCTGAGGACATGTGGATGGTGCACTATGGAACGGAGGTCACCCCAGGCTATCACCGAGGCTAAAGCTGCCACCTGTCTGCGTAAAGTATTTGGAGATAGGCCCTTGGTCAACCCCTCCTGTAAAAAGTCCAATCATTGTCCTATTGATGGGGCAGTTGGGTCGATCTTAGACCCCTGGCACCAGCGACAGAAGGCAGACCACGTGGCTTCGGATATACGATTTGTTGAGGACCATCTGGATGCTTGAATGGAGGCAATAGCATCCTCTGAAATCTGTTGGGCCCTTAAACGGCTCCGCTCAAACTCCATACGGCTAGACTGAGCCATTGTGGGTTCAGGTGAAGTATCGGCCCTTGGGAGAGGGAAACCTTCGATGGTGGAATTTTCCAAGGTTGTTCTCTCGACAGGTCCTGTAAGTCTGCGAACCACGTTTGCCTGGGCCAGTAAGGGGCGACCAATATCAATTCTGCTCATTCCTCCAATAACTTCTAGATCAACCTGGGTATTACCAGGAGTGGAGGAAATGCATATAGAAGTCCGGGAGGCCACTGACATCGCAGGGCATTGACGGCCTCCGCCCCCGAGTCGGGTACCTTGAAATATACCAGGGCAATTGGACGTTGAGAGGAGAGGCAAATAGATCGATCACTGGTTGCCCAAACCTCTGCACTGCTTCCTGGAAGACAGACAGGTGTAGGCGCCATTCTGCCTGATCTATCGTGGCTCTACTGAGCCAGTCTGCTTGTGTGTTTAAGGCCCCTGCTATGTGTTCTGCCTTGAGCGAAAACAGATTGGCCTCGGCCCACTTGAACAACTTGGCCGTCTCCAGCATCAGAAGTTTGGAATGGGTACCCCCCTGTCTGTTTACGTGGGCCTTGGTTGTGATATTGTCTGTCAAGACCAGAACGTGGCATGATTGGAAAAGGGGTAGAAAACTGCGTAAGGCCAGGTGAACTGCTCACAGCTCCAACAGGTTGATGCTTTGTGATTGTTCGGAAATAGTCCAAAATTCCCTGTGCGGTGTGGGATTGGAAGTGAGCTCCCCATCCTATCAGGCTGGCATCAGTTGTGATTGTTGCCCTGTGAGTTTCCTTGAAAGGACACCCCTTGTTTATCATTTTTTCCAACCACCAGCAGAGCGATCAGAGAACATTGTGTGGTACCTTTATCCAGATGTTGGAAGTGGCTCTTTCGGATTGCTGGAAAGGTAGCAGGAACCATTGCAGCTCTCTAGAATGGAATCGAGCCCAGGGCACAATGGAAATACAAGAAATCAGTTTCCCTAACCGTTCAGACAGCACTGCCAGGGAAACCCTCTTTAAGGCTCTGATCTCTCTGGCCAAAGACTGGATACTGTTTAACCTGTCCTGAGAAAGAAAGACCTTGCCCTCCACGGTATCTATCACTGCTCCTAAATGAACTAACCTAGTTGAGGGGATCAAATGGCTTTTATCCCAATTTATGGAAAAGCCATGACACTGAAGGGTCTCCAGAATAATCTTGGTATCCAATTTTGCTTGATGTCTGGAAGATGACAAAATTAAAATATCATCCAGATAACATTGTAAGCGAATAGATTTGATCCTGAGTGAGGCAGCCAAAGCCGCAAGGACCTTGGTAAAAGTCCTAGGGGCTGAAGCCAGACCGAATGGTAGGGCGATATATTCATAGTGCCGATCACAATAGCAAAATCTAAGATATTTGTAGTGAACAGGTCTAATTGGTGTATGTAGATAAGCCTCTGTCAGATCTATAGAGGTCAGGACATCGTTCTCTCTGATGCTGAGCAGAATGGACTGGAGAGTAGTCATCTTGAATTTTCGATAATCCAATGATCTGTTCAGACGTTTGAGGTCCAGAATTGCCCTCCAGCCCCCCGAACTCTTTGGGACCACAAACAATAGAGAGTAACAGCCTTGACCCCGCTGTTCAGATAGGACCTCTCTAATGGCCCAAATATGTAGAAGATGATTGATAGTCTCCTGCATCAATGCCCTCTTAATGGGGTCCGTGGACCTAGGGCTCCTAATGAAAAAGTTCGGGGAGGAGGATTGAAACTCTAGCACCAAACCAAACCTAATAGTGTCCTTGACCCACGCATCAGATGTGGAGCTGTTCCATTGATCAGCGAACAATTTTAGCCGCCCTCCAATGGGAACTGCTGTCAAGGACTCACTTGGGGAGATGAAAAAATCGGCCTCCGGTGCCTCTGGGTTTTTTTCGGTTTTGCCCCCCCGCTGACCTCTATCGGAAGATTCAGACCTATCCTATCTAAAACTGGGCCTGTAGCCTGATGTTCTCTGAGATCTGGGAACGTATGGACCTTGATAGTAGGGCCGAAAGGAACCCCTTCGAAACGACTGGGACGTTCTGTTTTCAGACCTCCGAAAAAGAGGGGGAAGCACTTTTTTCTTGTTTCTATTCTCTATAAGGAGGGACTCCAAGACACTGCCAAATAATTTATCCCCCGATATTGGGGCTGATGCCAACTTGCATTTATGCTTGGTATCCGCCTGCCAATGCCTGAGCCATAGCAGTCTCCGTGCTGATACGTGAGATGCTATGGCCCTAGACGAAAATTTGACTGCATTAAATGTGGTGTCAGCGGAGAATTCTGCTGCTGCAATAATTTTAGCTATGTCCTGGTGGGCTCTGACATTTGACGCCAGCAATATATCCCTCAAGTGGAAGAACCATCATAGGGAGGACCATGTAAAAAAGGACGCCGCTGTAGCTGCCCTAATGGCCCAGGCATCAGAAACGTGTGCCCTACGGAGTGCCAACTCTGCTCTCTTTTCTTCCAGTCTCAGGGCTTCCTCGGCCTTGTTGGGAAAGGTTGAAGAAGAGGCCAGTGCCACAATGGGCTCATCTACCTCCGGCGTTTTGAGAAAATTTGAAAACTCTGGTACCAAATTATAATATCGTTTATCGTACCCTGTTGGGGCTGGGTAGGATGCTACTGATGCCCATTGATTTTGTACTAATTCAACAAACATACGAGGGACAGGAATAGTTTCCGCCTCATTAGCCGGTTGTGAGAATATTAGATCCTCGGATTCGTCCTGAGACCCTGTTGACAATGGATGAGGGTTTGATGTGCCTAGTTTAGCGGTGTTCTTTGCCTTGAACAGTAAGGGTCTAAAGAGGTGCGGGCGAAAAAGGCCAGAAAGGGTAGGTTGGTCCGGAATGAGGCCTTCGTTGTCCAACATTCCCCGTTCTAATGGGTCAGCCTCTGACAACTGCAAGTCCATCTGATGGATTGACACCCCCTCCATGGGAATATCCTGATCCTCAAATTCCACCTCCTCCCGAAGACCCTGGGCTGGTATGTTAGGAATACTGGGGAATACCTGAGTTTGATGTTGTCCCATATGCGCAAAGGATCGAGCAGACAGGGATCCCGCATCCGAAGCGGCCGAGAAGTGTCTGGTCCTGATGGATTGCTGAACTCCAGCCTCAATGCCCCTTTGAATCGCCATCTCCATCCATTGCCTCATTTCGATGGGGATAGTCTCAGGTAATCCCTCCTCCTGTCTTAGGCCGGCGACTGTAGGGGTGAAGGTTGCCTCTGGGATTAGCCGGGCAGTGCTCATTGGAGGAGATGTGCCTATGGGAGGTTGTCCAGAAACAGCCTGCCTGGGCTGGGTAGATAAGTCCAAGGGCCCCATCAATGGACTTGGGTCCTGATCAGATTGTTGTGTCATAGCCATCTTGTCTGCCTCCCTGGCTCGTTTCTGCAATTGCCTTTCCAAAGCTAGGTGCCGTCTATGGGCATCCTTATCCGCTGCCTTAGAGGCCTTTTTGGGGCCCACTGGCTTATCTTGGGACTTATTTGTCTTGGAGCAGAAAGCGTTGTCACCTTCCATTGTGGATGACTGATTCTCTTGTCTCTGACTTTAATTTGTAATTATTATTATTTAATTATTATTATTATTAATAATAATAATATTTGTACTTTGGGGTGATGCCTTCCCCTGTGGTTGAAAGTAGAACGCTCCCCCAGGAGTGTAAGTCTATGTATGTATGTATGTATGTATGTATGTATGTGTATATATATATTATGTTTTCTGAAGTTTTTGCGGGTACTTACATGTATGGCATTCAGCTTTGTTTGGGTATTTTCCCACGTCATTGTAGTTGTGCTTTTAAAGTTGTAGCAACATTTCGGCAGAATCTCATCTGCCATCATCAGGCTTCTGTATAGTGTTTTGTGAGTCCGGCTTTTATAGTGGTTTCAGATTTAAATTTGGAGCAGCCTATTGCTGTGCCAGAATGGTTTTTTCTTCACCCTGATTGGTTGGGAGTCTTGGTCTGTGTTTATTGGTCTTGGAGTTTGCTGTGTTCTGCTTGATTGGTGTTTCTAATATCTCCTGTCTGTTTTTTGGCTCTTTTTGTCTCTTGATTGGCTGGCAATCAACTACAATGTTGTGGGAAAATACCCGAACAAAGCTGAATGCCATACATATAGTTTATATATTTATATATTTATATATTTATATATTTATATATTTATATATATTTATATATTTATATATTTATATATTTATATATATTTATATATATATATATATATATATATATATTGAAGCAATACAGAAGCCTGATGATGGCAGATGAGATTTTGCCGAAATGTTGCTACAACTTTAAAAGCACAACTACAATGACGTGGGAAAATACCCAAACAAAGCTGAATACCATACATGTAAGTACCCGCACAAACTTAAGAATACACACACACACACACACACACACACACACACACACATACATATACATGTGCCTATATCTATATGTAAAACTGTGCATATGGTAAACAGCATCTAAGGGTCCCCAACAAGGGAAACCCCCAAGCGCTCCAAGCGAGAACTTTCTGGATCCCTGGTCCCCAACAAGGGAAACCAGCTGTACAGGATCTGAGGTGGATTCTTTCCTGTCAAAACAAAACGTCCTGCTGTTTAAAATGGCACTTGCGGCTTCACTCCAAAGAAATGATTCAAAGGCAATTGCAAGGAAATTCCTGTTTAATGACTAGCCTGCTTATCCAACATCGGCCAGACAAGGGAAAGCTAAACCCAGGGAGAATGAAGTAGGAAGGTACTGTCCCAGTCCCCAAAAAGGGAAACCAGTGGGGAATGGCGCTTGTGATATTTAGGCGCGAACTTGAGCCAGCCGTTGAAAAAGGCAGGAAGCCAGAATCTCCGAGGTCACAACCTCTTACCACGAAGGCTGAGCTAAAACTGGGGGGCGCTGAGGAGGTGTCCCGTGGAGGAGGAAGAGCATCCCGGAGTTTTAAGCCCAGCCTTTCCAGAAGAGACTGAAGCACCTCCCACTTCTGGATACTCTTCACAGCTCATGGGAGAATGGCTGCCTAACATTATTCCATGAGTTCTGAGCTTGAATCTGGGCATGTAAGACCTTAAGATGACTATAATTATTGTGCTACATGGATTCTGTGAAGTTAGAATAGTGTAAGCATTATTTTTCATTATTAAAGTGTGATATCCCATGAAAAGGAGGGGACAGCCCTGGTGTGAAAGATTGTACTTACAGGCCTGGTGTGATAGAAGGTGTTTCCACCCAAACGCATAGAGACGTGGTTGACTGTATAGGGATATTCAGGTCTCCTACCCTCAACTGTCCTGCACACTCCTACAATTTCTGGGCAAGAATCTGGATAAGTATCGCCATTATCCATTTCATTCTAGAGAAAATCCTTCTCTGCACTGACTTGTTTGGAGAGGGCAGAAGTAGCAAACTGCTTTCTTTCCTTCATTTCTTGCTTAGCCAAGCAACCAGGCAAATGATAAAAGTTAAATTATCTATTGGAACAATTCAGTAAGAAATGTAATGCTTTCTAATGAGTAGCAAAATTAAGGTACTAAATGGAAGATAAAGCCAGAAAGAGAACGGGAAATAGGAGAAAATAACAATTGAGTTTGTAGGATTTTTCTGAGTAGCTGCTCCTCTAGACAGGAAATGTATATAGAGAATACATAAAACAAGGTACAGCTCAGATCATTTCCCATTAAACAAATTAAGGTTATAATTTGTATCAAGCTTTTACTAGTTCTTAGACTGATATTGCATTTCCAATTTCCAGCTTCTGTGGAACTGTCGAGTGCTGCTTTTCTAGTTGTGAGCCCACTGGGAGAGATACTTTTCTTCCCATGAGAGGAAATCACAAAACCAAGACAAAATTGATTTTGCCATCACCATGCACACTCTGAAGGAAATCTTCTCACTACTGACTGTTTTTTTTTTAATGGCATCATTCTAGACTGACAGGTTAGATGTTGGTTTTTCTCTTACATCTAAACCCTTTGGGATGAGATTTTTTTCATCCCAAAGCATACCATGGTGGCCTCCCATTCAAATAGTAATAGCACTTAGACTTATATACCACTTCACAGTGCTTTACAGCCCTCTCTGAACTAATTACAGAGTCAGCATATTGCCTCCAACAATCTAGGTCCTCATTTTACCGACCTCAGAAAGGTGGAAGGCTGAATCAACCTTAAACCAGTGAGAATCAAATTGCTAGCAATCAACAGAATTAGCCTGCAATATTGAATTCTAACCACTGACCACCATGGCTCTGTCAAAAAATAAACTCTAAAACAGTTCTCAAATTTTAGCTTACAATTCATCTATACAATTCATATCATTCCAGTCTGAGTACTCTCCATGTCAATATTTTCCTCCCTTGGACCACAACATAAGAAAGTCTAGCACTGGTCAGAAATATTAGTTAGCTTCTAAACCCAGACAAGATCAAACAGGTGCTGTTACCTGCCAAAATGAAAGAACCATAGTTCATAATTTATCATTTGCCTCTGAATGTTGGTGGCATTGTCCTGGGGGAGAAGTGAGAGAATCAACAAATAGGTACTGATTGCGGCTGCCCCCTCTGACATACAATATTGTCTCTGACAATGCAAATCTACAGCTTCCCTTCAATGAACCTTTCACTACTATGAGACACTATATATTCTCTTTGGGAAGGTATTGTTACATTGTATTTTCATAACATAGAGCATCTGAAATAGCTCAGAGTGCTCTTAATGGGCCATCTTTCCCAAATATTAAAATGCAAACAAAAGAACATTCAGATAATCAGCTTGAATTTTCTCTGGCTTCATATTTTGGTAAAATAAGTATAGTGTAGCATAAGAGATAAGAATGGAGAAATACTCCTGTGTGTGTCTTTCACTGAGACAAAATCCAAGTACATGTTTACAACAAATAGTACTTGGTAAGAAAAATTAGGAGAGATAATTGTCTGATTTATTATCCTGTAATGTAAGTAACATCAGATTGACTTGCAAGGTAACCTTTGAACCAGAAATCCTTGCTCTCATATTGTAATGTGAATGTGCCTGGAGTAGCACTGCATTTTGTTTGTGCTTGAGGCACACTAATCAATATGTGCCCAATTGATGGGTGTCATGTCCTTACTGTTAAAAGGCAATGTGGCATGTGACATAGTTATAACTAAGACTGGTAACCTACTTCTTGATGAGTGGTGGAGGTCAGTATTCATGAGCCCATCGGTTGACGAAGATGGTTTATGGAAGATTGCAACTTGGACTGTAACAAAAGTAAATGATAAAGCATATGAATTAATGAATGAAATGAATGAAAGAAAAAATAGATATATTTTTGGGTCTGCGAAACAAAAGAAAGGGAATGATGAAGTAGATCTGAATGGAGATGACCTGATTTAAAGCAGTAGAATTGATGAGTACAAACAGGAAAGTGAAGGTGTAAGTTTAATTATGAACAAAAGCATTAAAATATATCTCAGAAAGTATAATTTGGTATCAGCTAAGTTATTGTGCATGTATGTAGGAATTCATAGGTAGTAAAATTTGTGCACTATTAAACTAACAAAAGATGATGAAATAAATTAGAGATCATTTTGTGCGAAAACTGCAGTTTTCAGAAAGAATGCATCCCAGAAGTAAAAGTTATTCTATTAGAAGAGATTAAAGGATTTGTCAGAAAGAGGTGAAAGAGTACAAAAAAACTGTTTGGGACACTCAAAGACCAAATATAAAAGAGAATGAAACTTATGAGTAATTGTTTTAAGTAGTTGATAAGATCAGCTTCAAATACATGATTAAAACATGTATTGCCATATGTACATACAAGAAATGATTCATTCATTCACAAGGAATGGATCTTAAAGCACAATTGATTGATTGATTAGGAGACAGTGAGAGAATTAATGAAGGATATTAAGGTGAAGAGAGATTGTACCATTATTTGATAGGATCAAAAATCAATTTTGGGAGAAAACAGACATCCAAAGAACTAAATTATGTCAGAATGAAAGAAAAATGACTACAGGAAGAAAAAGGTTGAATCCTGTTTTAAAGGTTATTAGAGGATAAATTAACAAAATGATTGGCAAGTAGCTATAAAGAAAGACAAGATGAAATTGCTTGGAACAAAATAAAAATAATCATGTTACAAAGTGCTAGAGAAGCACATGGAGTTACGTTAATAGGAAGTATGAAAAAAGTTGCTTGATGGAATGATGAAGGGAAAGTGGTGTAGATGGGAAAAATTCATATATAAGAGAAAAACTGCTGCAAACAAATGAAGGAAGGAAGACGGAAGATCTATGGTGGAACTACCAGCTAAAGGAGAGGCGAGTACCTCTTGGAAGAATAAAAAAAACATTACAACTTGGAGTCAGTGCAGGGGACAAAACATTGTAGGTCTGCCATTTCCCAAGAGAAGTCTGCTGAGATTTTGTAATATAAGGTAAACAACGATAAAGTATCTTCTTCGGCTTGTTCATGGATTGGTTCTGTTTGTTTGCACCTAGCCAATCAGGTGTTTAATAAGAAAATGGTCATAATATATATATATATATATATCAAAAGGAATAACTATTTAAGGTACAATTTTGATGGAAATAAAGCATTGTTTGGAAATCAGTGATACAAACTGATTTTCCTGTGCTTGACAGTGGTAATAAAATTTGGAATGCAACTGAAGTGAAGGGATATTGGAAAGAGTGTTTCTATCACAATTTATAGAGTTGAGTAGAATTGATATAATTATCATAAATTATGAACATCAAAAATGTTGAATAATGTAAGGTTGCAAGAACCGATGATATAACATGAATACTAAAATATTTTATATTATTTGCTTATGGAGAGGCAAGGTTATTAATTGTTCCACCTTATTGTAAGTACTACATTATGCATGATGGTTAGAAATATACAATTATTTTTCCATTATATAAAAGGAAGGGTAGCAAGAATATATGCAAAAACTATAAAGATATTTTTTTTCCCTTATGAATGCCAGGAAAGATTTTAGCAGAATTTCAGGCCACATGAAAGTTGCTTAAAAGGAAACAGTGTGATTGATATACAGTACAATATGTAATTTTTTTTAAAGAAACATTTAAACTATTTTGCAATGGACTCAAGGTTCCTTTGGTCTTGCAAGATTCTGTTAATATAAGTAGTATTCATGGTTGTGCTTCTTATCTGGACTATCTCAAAGGGTTAACATAAATCTTGCAAGACTGAAAGTATTATTCCCCTCTTTTCTCTTTATTATCCAGAACACTAGAGAGGGCCACTTCTGAAACACTTGGTCTCTCCACCTGTAGAATGAGATAACTTTTACATGCCTGTTTTGTTTAGTCTGCAGCTCTTCCTCCTGCTTGTCAAGATCATTCTCACATGCCATTACAGACACAGATTTGTGAGATTCCCTTAATGTTTAAGCTAAACAGCAATTTAAAACAGTTACCTTTTGATTATTATTATTATCTTTTCTCGTTGGTATCATGGTTCTTGTAGATACATTTAACAAGTTTTTCCTCCTTTTATTTATGAAATTCTTTAAAAGCTTATATTATTTTGAATGGTAAAATGCTCAGTCATAAACAAGACACCAGGGTCAGCTTTAGTTAAGGCACTGGCCCTGGACACCAAAGCTTAAGAGGCCCCATTGCCATCCTCCTTCCAAATTATTCTAATTTCACCTCAGCAGGAGGTGGCGCCTTCATTCAACAGGTCCTAAGGGTATTCTCTTAAATTGAGTATATGAATTAGGCAACTGAAAATATCACATTTAAATATTTGAAAATTAAATCCTACCTGGAGAAGCTACTTTAAGGATAATCTTCCTACTTCTCACCCTATACAGCAAGAATGATAGCACTTGTTGTTTTTAAATTTAAATATTTAATAATTATTGACATGTTTTTTCAGAAACAAAATGCAATAATATATGAGGTTGCCAAACTTTTTTGTATTTCCTATCAAGTTGTTTCATTCTTTTTAAAAACATTTTAAAGTATTTTAATATGATCCATACATCGTAATATCTAGAATAGTATACCCACTAAAATCAGTAGAATTTTGACATGACTGATGGGAATACCAACCATTTGAATAGATCAGTTCTAAGCATGAGTATGTCTGGATGTGATCCATAATAAACTATTCTTTATTTTTATTTTTTCTAAACAGGAGGAAGAAAGAAATAATTCTGGAGTATTGGTCTTGTTTGAGGCATCTAATTGGAATTATGGTTTCTGCCAAACTTATTTTGTGAATCAAAACAGATGCCAAAGCAATCAGTACTATTGACTAAGCATCACACAAATAATTAGCCCAATGTGTAGCCAGAAAAACCCTTCCCCCTAAAAAAAAAAAACCCACCAGAAAAGAATGTCCCATTCAATCAGCATAGTGGTTTCACTAACTTCTCATAATTGTCAATATGCCTCCATAGTTTGCAGTGGCAAATATTAGCTGAAAAGTTAAAAAATAAAATAGCAGTAGTGATAGCTGTAATAATAATTTAAAAAATTCTTGCCCATCAGAGTTCAAGCTGAGTTGCTCTGAGATTGCACATGAGCACAGCCTGAATTCTTTCAGAACTGTCTCTGCAGCCATTATATCAAACATAAAAAATATCTCTGTTGGATTATCTAAAAACCACTAGTTTACCATACAATTTCTCATTATAATAAAGCAGGAAGCTTTTAGGAAGCCCATAACAAATAGACAACTCCTTTCTCCTGTTCTTGCCCATTCAAAGTATTCAAAATGGGGTATTCAAAGTGTGCTACCTCTGATTTTGGCAATAGCATAAAAGCATCTTGTAAAAGAGGATGGTGAACAGTCACTGTCATTTGAACCCCATGTTATCAGTAGAACTTAATTTTGTGGCTATTTAAACATACAGACTAAAGTGTGCATGTGTGTGTGAAACAAGAAAGATAAAAACTAACAAGAACTTATAATTAAGAGGAAAGAAAGAGTAAAGATAAAGCCAAAAGTGTAGAAAGAAAAAGAAGAAAAAGAAATATAAAGAATGACTTCTGATTTTCTTTTATAACAGTTATAAGTATAAATTTAAACTGACTTCTTTAAAATTACAATATTAATTTCATTAGAGGCAAAATTGTCTCTATTAAAATTGTCTCAATTAAAATTGTCAAAGTAGAATATACAAAGAAGCAAAACAAATCATATCTCTGGAGCTAACTTATCTAAAAATACAGCTTAAAGCACAATCAAATCGTGCAAGCTTATTCGACCAGAAATTATAAAAGAACTGGGGGGAAATTAATTTCAGGAATTTTTAAAATATCCTACTTTTAACGTATCATTTCTACATATGATTTCTATGACTCTTGATAATGGCACTATGGGAACATAGGAGTATAGAACAAAGTATAAATGTCTGCCCTTTTAATCAACAAACGCAGCATGCAGTTTGAAACAGCAGGGGGGATTTAATAAACTGTAAGTTCCTACTCACTCAGCTATTACTCACTTCCAGAACCCTATACACAATTTTCTGTGATTGTTCACGTAACCTAAAGCAATGAAAAAACATTTATAAATTAGTAACTTCCAAAAGTCAAGGACCCTTTCTTGCATATAAATGCCAATCATACCATGACATCTTTGGAGGGCATATTTGTTCCCAGGAAGCAGCCCTCAAACCATTAGCTCTTAATGGTGGTGGTATAACACTGCCCAAGTCCTCTTGCCCTCACGAAGATTTTTGGAACTACCTATGGTAACACGGTTTCCATTCCTTAACCCAAAGAAAAAGAGCAGAATGTCATGCCCACAAATAACTTCTGTAAGAAGATGCAAATCTTTCTGAAAGTATAGACAGGCCTGAAAACCTAATAACCCTAAAGTATTTCTATCTAAAAAAACGAAGTGCTAGGATGGATAGGTATTTTAAGTAATACCCTGCTTACCTGAAACATGAACATGCTGAAATTAATGCCATTGGGAAGATGGATGTTTATGAATTGGTACCCTGTAGTCATGCAGGAAAATCATAGCCACCTTGATCAGTAAATCCATAGCTCTACAGACTGAAGGGAGAATAGCAACTAAATCCAGGAAGGAAGGTTAGAAGTAGAACAGATTCTAGATGCCACTGCACGCCTTGGCTTGAGATTCAAATCAATAGGAAATCACTTCATATTGTACCTAGAAGGAGGAGGAGGACTGGGCACTGTAACAGTGTCACCAAAGCTTGCAGAAATTCCCCATCTGGTGCCTGTGTTAATCACATCGCTTTTCAAGATACAGAGAAGGCAGATGTATGATTTGGTAAGAGAGGCACAGGAGCTACAAGCAGGAGCTGGGAGCCAAAAGAGCCAGCAGCCTCCCTTAGAGGATCTCACAGATACACAAATGACCTAGTTTGCTTTGCATTGCTTGCATTTCCCTACCCTGAATGTTAGAGGCAGAGGAATTGAAGCAGGAGCAGAAAGTAAATCACTGGATAGCCCCTTAATCCAAGCGGCTTCAGAGCCCAGAAGGCATAACCCTCCCTCAGTGACCTGGCATGCTCTCTGCCCAGCTGCTTGGCATGAACAGATACCATAGCTAGGGCTCTCACTCCAAAAGATGAGCGC
This sequence comes from Pseudonaja textilis, assembly GCF_049901715.1. Classification (NCBI taxonomy): domain Eukaryota; kingdom Metazoa; phylum Chordata; class Lepidosauria; order Squamata; family Elapidae; genus Pseudonaja; species Pseudonaja textilis. The sequence continues at coordinate 34,792,290 of NC_141992.1, read as the reverse complement.
TTAGCAGGAAGGTAGCAAATTGAAGGCAGGAGGGGGAGAGTTACCCAAAAGTTAGTCGAAGCCTTCAGCATGGGCCATAGTGATAAAATAGAATTTGGTGACCCAGCTAGAGAATGGCCAAAGGGCATATTGTTCAGTGGGGAAGCAGCAAAACCATAACATGAGGGGGCCAGCTCAAGGGTTTAGTTTTCCCCATCCCTGTCAAGCTCTTATAGGATTCTGTGGCAGCTTAACAGTAGAAGGGGGTTGGCACCACCATAAAAGATTAAGTGGTGAAGTCGAACTCTTTAGTTCAGCAGACAATTTATTAAGGAATTTCATCAAAATACAGACGCGTGTAAATTCAAATCCCAGTCACTATGATGCTAACAACAGACACTTGCATTGCTTTCAAGTCTCTTACCCTTAGTTTAATTTTACTTTTCTGAAGAAAACTTTCCCATTCCCACCACAATAGCATTAAGTAGATAAAACAATGAAATGCTGACAGTTATATTTCAATATACTGCTATCTCTATGACACTTTGTCAAGTCTACATTTCTCTACACTGCTACACCTTTACCTGGTGATACAGTAATGAAGCCAGATGTTTAGACCAAGAATTGCTTAGTTCAAGTATCCATGTTTAAAATAAGGTTTTTGTTTTTAATTTAAGAACATTTATATAGCCACCCAACTCAGTCTGTAACTCCGGGAGGCTTACAAGAATAAAGTATCACACATGCATCTGTACACAGTCTTATTGAAACCTTCTACAGTTTACCCAACCATTTGGAGGGGAGCCTTGCTTCCTGCATGTAGCTTCTAGTAAATGTGTTCAGTTCCCAAGACCAACAGAGTGAAACAAAAGGAACAGTAAAGTCTTTATCACTGTACTTGTTATTTATTATATTTGTAAGCCATATACTTCCAATATAACCACCCAAGTCATCTAAGATTAATTCAAGTTAGCAGACTGGGTTGTGCTTATTCACAGATGACCACTCAAAGAATTATATTTATAGTTCAATAACCCCTTTTTTCCTTCATTGTGGATTTTCCTGAGTCACAAACTGTGTCACTAGCCAGTCTACCAGAAGAAGAAATTTGTTATCATATGGCAACTGAAAATGGATCAGCTCTTCCAAAAATTGCATCTGTTTTAAAATGATACCCAATCTACAGCCCTTAATAAATAATTGAGCTTATATGGCCAACAGATATAAGTCCAGTCAGGAAATATATTGTTGAAGCAAAAAAAATTGTCTATAGAGATACTCAATTAATTAGATTAACCAGACTACCCATTCCCAGTCACCTTTCCTTGTTTCTTAAAGAAGCAATAAAAATGCTTACAAGGCAAAAGGATTCTAATAACAAGGAGAAAGCATACTTGGTGGCAAGGAAAACTATGACAAGTAAGAGGAGTCAACACTTAGAAATGACCCCCTAAACAATCTTTATTCTAAAACACAGCAGCTTTCTTTTCTCAATAAACTGTTGTTTATTGTCATTACTTCACTACCAGAGGTGGTATTCAAAAGGTTTGCACCAGCTCAGGCGAACCAATAGCGGTGATTTAGCATGCTTGGTCGCCGCCTCTTCACCTTGCCTGAAGCGTATGGTCCTGTCCCTCACCCTCCCCTCCCTCGCCTGGCCTGAGAAGGTAAGGGCGACAGCGGGGGATAGCGAAGTGGCCGGGTCCCTATCTTCCCCTCTCTCCCCCCACTCTCTCTCTCTCTCTCTCTCTCTCTGTGTGTGTGTGTGTGTGTGTGTGTGTGTGTGTGTCCCTCAAAGCCATGGCTGGGCCAAGCCAGCAAGCTTTCCTAGGAGCTCTTCACTACTTATTTCATTTCTTCTTTTTGGAATCCAGATTGGCTGAACAACGATCGCCAGCTGCGGTGGAAGCATCCCTTCTCCTCCTCCTCCTCCTCTCATGACCAGCAGCTGTGGTGAGGCAAAGGGGTGCACACATGAGGGGAGACGCTCCTCAAGCAAGTGCCAAAGCACAGCAAAAATGGGTGTGGGGCGGGCGGCCCCTTCCTCCTCCCCTCATATTTGCACCCTCCCAGCCTGCCACGGCCACGTTCTCTTTCTCCCCTGGCCATGAAGAAGCCATGGGGCCATGGCCGTGAGAGAAGGAAACTTTCTCCCCCTGGTGCTGCTGGATCCTGCCGGGAGAATGCCGTGGTGTGCTCTGCTGCTGCTGAAACTGCCCAAGGAAATTCCCCACTACTGGCGCATTTCCAGGATACACTGCCACCTCTCTCTGCCCCTCTCCCCCTCTCTCTGTCTCTGTCTCCCTCTCTCAAAGACATGGCCGGGCCAAGCCAGCAAGCTCTCCTTGGCACTCTTCGCTACATCTTTCATTTCTTCATTTTGGAATCCAGACTGGCTGAACAACAATCGCCAGCTGCAGTTGGAGCATCCCTTTCGGTGACCCTTCTCCTCCTCTTCCTCCTCCTCTCGTGACCGGCGACTGTGATGGAGTGGGGGGAGTGCACACGCGTGGAGAGACACTCCTCAAGAGAGTGCCAAAGCACAGAAAAACCAGGCGCAGGGTAGGTGGTTGCTCGCTTGAGAAGCGTCCCTGTGCATGTGCGCCCCCCCACCCCACCACAGCTGCCAGTCACGAGAGGAGGAGGAGGAGAAGGGTCGCCCTAAGGGACACTTCCATCACAGCTGGCAATCGTTGTTCAGCCAGTCTGGATTCCAAAAAGAAGAAATGAAAGAAGTAGCAAAAGAGTGCCAAGGAAAGGTTGCTAGCTTGGCCCAACTGCAGCTTTGAGAAAGAGAGAGAGAGAGAGAGAGAGAGAGACAGACGGACAGAGACAGAGACACAGAGAGTGGGGGCGAGAGGGGAAGATAGGGAGAGAGAGAGAGAGAGAGAGAGAGATACAGAGGGGGCAGAGAGAGCCATAGAGACACAGAGAGTGGGGGGAAGAGAGAGAGAGAGGGAAAGAGAGAGAAAAAAAGAGGGAAAGAGAGAAAAAGAGGGAATGAGAGAGGGAGAGAGAGAGAGATAAAGAAAGAGAAAAGAGAAAGAAAAAAGAGAAAGGAAGCTAAAGAACATAAAGGGATAGACAAAGAAAGGGAGAGATGGAAGGAAGGGACAAAGAAAGAAAAAGAAAGAGAGGGTGGGAGGAGAAAGTGAATGAGATATATGGATGGATAGATAAATACATGGAGGAAGAGAGAGAAAAAAAAGGAGAGGAAGGAAGTACACAAACCCTGGCTTTAGAAGACGCTGAAACAGCACAGCAGTCTAGGGCTGGAAAGGATCTTGGAAGTCATCTTCCGGTCCAACCCTCTGCTTCAGCAGGAGATCCTTACAGAATCATAGAATAGCAGGGTTAGAAGGGAGTGTGTGTGTGTGTGTGTGTGTGTGTGTGTGTGGCTGTCAAAACTCCAAAAACAGGTCAAGTAGCTCTGAGGAGATCAGTCATAAATTAGAACACTTGCTAAGCAACCGGCCATTAAGCGAGAACCACTTGTATTTGGTTTGCCAATCACTTGGCCATGCCTACCCAGTCACATGGCCACCATGCCACACCATCTGGTCATGTGACCACAAAGCCACAAAGCGTGGGCCCATCCAGTGACGTGATCAAGCCCCACCCACCCAGTCACGTGACTGCCAAGCCACAGCCACAAATTAAGCCACACCCATAGAATCGATAGTAAAAAAAAATTTGAATCCCACCACTGCTCACTACCTCTGGCCTCATGGATATATACATGCTTTGAGCTACAAAAATGCATGTACAGTGTTGCATCCCTGCCTTTTTAGGTTTGCTATTGTAGTTTCCATTTCAAAATAAATGCCATTTTTGCTTTTACCGATTGATAGGTATTGTGTTTCTGTTATTAAGAAACCTGTAAAAGAGAAATTTCTTCTACAGTACTTCTGCTCTTGTGGAGCCAGTGCAAACCATAATGGGCCCTAGGTATTTAGTCAGTCTGTAGCAAAACATGATGGTTGTTATTATTCAGCTGGAGAAATGCTCAGCTGAAAAAAAAACATGCCCTTTAGATAGAATTTAGAAGGCCAAGAATAAATTTGGTTTTATAAAATTATAACAGTTAAAAAGGAAGAACATAATAAACATAAAAAATAATGAAATGAAATGAAAAATGAAATGTTTCCAAAGATGTTAAGGAGTTGGGTGAATTGGCAGACAATGTTATGTCTTTAATAAAATGAAAGAACTTTAAAAGATTGAATTTACAAAACATAAAAGTATGTTGTAAAGGATTGGGTTTTTTTGAAAAAGTAAGGAAGGCAAGATTTTTTTCACAAGGCACAAAATTCTCCAGCTCAATAAACCCAACTTAATGGGTACTTAAAAAGTATATGTGATTCAAGGAGATAAAAAATAGAGTGTTTTTAGATTTAAACAGTCCCAAAATGGCACCGTGAAGAAATGTAACCCATCTGTGTGATTTTTAGAGGCCACAATGAAGAATACATCAATCACTCTGAAGTTAGTCTTTGAAAGACTCTGCTTAACAAGTTGTGCTAATTCTATAAATATAACATAAAAAGAGAATACGCTCAATATTCCTTTGTAAATCAGATACTATGCTATCTACCAGATTCATGAAAGTAATTTAATAGACCACTGTGTGATTCAACTTTTTAAAAACATTTTAGAACAATAACTTCCAACTGTAGAACCAGATGTAAAAATTAAGAGGAGTTAATATTTGCCCTTTCTGAATATAGTTTGTATATTGTATTTCTTTATTTGAATTCCAGCTTTATTTAGCTGAAAGAACTCCATATTAATGTCACAAATGAAGGAATGTGCAGGTAAGGAAAAGTGAACAGATAACCAATCTTTCTGAGGTGGGAAATATCGTAACCCATATTCATTTGTCAATAGATTACATTAGCTACTTATACATTATGGAGTCTTCCAGATATATTTATATATTAATCCTGCACATTCCACACTTTTCTATTTGACTGGCAGAATCACAGCAAAAATCAAGCAGAAACTTTACTTAATCATATATAGACAAAGGTGTTGCCATTTTGCTGAAAACCAGTTTGGTGCAGCTGTTCTATAAGCCAGGAAATGGTCAGAACTAGACATCCTCAGGGGTAAAGCCAGCTGGCCAGTCACTCTCAATCAGCCCAACCTATTTCACAGAGTTATTGTGGGAAGAATAGGATGCAGGAGCATTATATATGTTTAGGTATGTTTGCTACCTTGAATTATTTATTTTAAAAAGTAGAATGAAACAGTAATTATTGTGGTTCATCACACAGTCAGCTTGGTGTTTAAACTGGGTTGGCATTTTAATCCATCAAGGTATTGCACAGGATGTAAGCTGCCTTCTGCAATTGCCTGGTAGCAATTTCAATGGTGTTCAAATGGTGCTCCAGATGTTCTGGGATTGCACCCAAGGAGCCTATTACTATTGGTACTATTTTTGCTTTCTTTTGCCACATTCTACTTCTATTTGCAGGTCTTTGTATTTTGGGATTTTCTCCAGTTTATTCTATCATCTCCAGATACTGCAATGACTGCTATCCTGTGTTTTTCTCTTTCTTATTGACAATTGTAAAGCTGGGGTGCAATGTGACAGAGGCTTGTCTGTTTGAATTCTAAAGTCCCAGAGCAATTTAGCTTCTTCATTTTCTGTGAATTTCTCTCTTTTATGGTCCCATCAGTTTTGATTGCAAGCAAATGGTATTTCTTGCAGATCTTCCAATGCACCATTGTTCCTACTTTGTCATGTGATTGTTTGTAGGCAATCTCTGTGATCTTCTTGCACCTAATGGAGCAACTTGCCATGGCCAACTCTCTGCAGCACAACTCACCGCGGCCAACTCACTGCAGGACAATTTGCCACAGGAAAACTCAATGATGTAGGACAGCCATAACCTGATTTATTCAGTATTGTTGACAGAAGAATTAATGCAATAACAAACAGGAATAGTGATAGTCTCCTTGAAAAATTCTTCTCTTAATATTAATCTCTCCCAGTCTGTCCCCATTGTCCAGCAACTGTGTCTTCCATAGTGCTGTTGATCTTTTCCAATGCTTCTGATGTTTCTACTGACTTTGTTACTCTAGGCACTTGATTATCCAATCATGTGGTAGGAAATTGAGTGTCTTCTTGTTCAAGTCAATCTTCCTTCTCTTGCAGTTTTCCAAAGGCATTGTGTCAATTAGGAATTGGTATTTTGTTCTTCTCCTTTTAGAACTTTCCTTTCAACTCAGGTGGAGTTTGTTTTCAACTAGATGCTGTTGGACTGCATCAGCTACAACCAGTTAGCTATCTAAAAGCTGTTGGTAATCAGGTAATTGACTTGTAGTTGCCTGGTGCTACCCCTTTGCTGAATCTTTCCTTATCAGGTAGATTTTACTAGATGTTAGCTACTCTTTAATTTCACCTCCTTGCAGTATGACGAATGAGTAACGAATGAGTGTAGACCAGTCAGATGTTTCAACCAAAAACCTGCAGTTCATCTTCACATAGTGCTGACCAATTCTTGATCTTCCTTGCTCTTTTCCCTACAATTTCTGCTGTTATTACAAGTTCTTTCATCTCATCTTTTTTATTCTTATCCCCCTCCTTTAACCAAGCTGAATCTCTGTTGTATTTCTTTGAGTTATCACATATCTGCACCCAAAACTGCACTGTTTCTTCTTTGTCAGGTATTAATTATTATTGCAGTTTCTCCATGGGTGGATTGGTAGAAATATTCCTGATTTGATTTAAATTGGAGATTTTATGTATAGTGTGCAATTCAAAATTCATATAAAATGATTTTTTAAATTGTTACTTGCTGCTTTATTATTTCCAGTGCTTCCTTAATCTTCCTTGTTTCTTGATTATACTTCTTGATACTTCTATAGTCTTCTTGTTTCTCAGTTTCTTTTCTTTAAACTGTTTTAACTTATTTGCATCTGATTTTAGCATGTTGATTTTATTTTTCCAGTCTAATCTTCCATTTTGGTGGTACAGTGTTACTTTCTTTTTCATTGATTCTGCATCACAGGTATTCAATTATAACGGCAGCCATACTGTACAGTATTCAGTTTATTTCTTGAAGTGAGCTAAGAGCCTTGGTGGTGTAGTAGTTAGAGTGCAGTATTGCAGGCTACTTCTGCTGCAGCCAGCTGCCTGCAATTTGACAGATTGAATCTCACCAGGCTCAAGGTTGACTCAGCCTTCCATTTTCCCAAGGTGGGTAAAATGAGGACCCAAATTGTTGGGGGCAATATGCTGACCCTGTAAACTGCTTAGAGAGGGCTGTAAAGCACTATAAAGCAGTATATAAGTCTAAGTGCTATTGCTAATATCTATATTTAATATTACAGTATTGGCATCTCTTAACACTTGTGCTCGCTGTTTCTTTGGAACAATCTTCGATGAAGGCAATCTTATTTTATTGTTTTATGCTGTTCTTTTCTTTGTTTCAATTCTTCATTTTCAGTTAGAAGGCTTTTATTCTTTCTGAAGCGAAGAGAGTGACTTTTGGGAATGAAAATGATTCAATAGATATGTTGGCTTCCTCTACTGCTGGTTTCCTCTGGTTTGCCTTTATAGTCTGAGCTACTTTTGGCAAGGATTTGATTTCTTTATCTTGGGTACAGCTTTGCAATTCTTCCAATTCTGCTCCTATGAATACTTCGTATTATAAATCACTGTTGATCTGCTATCCCCTCATCTGTTACTTTCTGATTCTGGGTGTTGTTCTTTCCAGAACATTCTTTTCTGATATCCTTTTCTTGTTGGACCTGATTTGTAACAACATTTCTTTGTTTTCAATCTTTGTATATTTGTGACTAATAAACAACTTTTCTTCCAGTAGTCCTGCTTCTGCTGGCCTTGGTTGCACAGCCAACAGTCCTGAGTCCTGCAGCCCATTTGTCACCAGTTGTCCAGGAACGCCAACACCTAGCATGCTCCTTGTTGACCTAGGTGATTACCAATCTGGTATTGGGTTACTATAAATTACTGTACACCTCACCATATTATTTACTGGAGAAACATTCTTTGTCTCAGTCTTCTGATGAGATCTGCAAATATAAGTAGAATGACTGTTGAAAAGGTCAGGGGAAAATGTGCTACCATAACTAACTGTTCCTTGAGGGAAGAAATCTTGCAGTTGTTGCAAAACAGACGAGCTAGACATTTTGGAATATTTAAACACCCATATTCTTGTGGCATAATTTTTTTAGAGCAAAAATACAGGCCCATAATTCTAAGAGATTTAATTCTCACACAATCAGTGAAAAATTATATAATAGCAAATATATGATGACAGCAAAACATGATTATGTGACAATGACAAAAACAAAGACTGCAAAGAGGCAAGCTAATCTGCTCAAAAGAGAGAAGATGTATTCCTAGATACAGAGGGAAGGAAAATGAAATGTAAGAGTGTTAGGTTATATTGGACTTCATATGGAACACAGCATTTGCTGAAATACTTTTGCTATGACTTCCTACTTTCTTTAATATACATTTCAATACAATATCCAACAAAATGGATTCATATGACACTTTATCCAAAAAAAAAAAAAGAGGCCGGACCACTGAACTCACTATACCACAAACCAACACAAACTATGAAAAAGATAAAACTACTATACATTAAAAACATCTTAGAAACAATAGACTGCCATTTGACATAATTGTAGCACACAAACCAACTAAAGCTCTCCAAAACATCTTAAGTAACTCAAGTAGCCCCAAAATAAAAACAGGAATCATCTACAAGAATTTAAGTATTGTAACAGCCACTATGTAGACACATAGGCAGAAGACTAGCAGAGTGCATCCATGAACACCAACTAGCTATCAGAATATGTAATGAAAACTCTTTAATTTCATAACATATGGACAAATGTAATCTGAGAAAGCTTCCTAGATTAAGCTAAATCCAAAAATGGTAGGGAATTCCTAGAAGCTTGGCACTCAGGCAAAACAGCCATCAACAGGCACCTAGAGATAAACAACTTACACACCATTCCAAGAAGACAATAAAAAAACTAAAAAGGGAACCAAAAGACCAGAACACCTCTTTGAAAGTAATGAACACTCAAATAAGCCTGAAGTAACACCAGTAAACAACAGCTTAATCAAAGAATTACTAAAGAGTAAACCATGCCCCCACCAACACTGACAAGGGAAGCAACAGTATATATAAACACATCAAATCCCACTCACTTCTAGCACTGAAGATGTTATCTAGTCTGGTAATAAAATATTTCCAGGCAAATAACCAAGGTCAGAGAACAACAAAAACTATACAGTTCAACCCTGAGCTACATACGTTCTCTTCTATTAGTATATCTTTATTACTTGTCATTCTTTCAATTTTTGCTAAAGGTTTATTCTTGAATATGATAATTCCTTCTTGTCACCGTATCCAAATCTTATTTATTATTTAAATTTATTATAGCTACCCAACACTTATGAATTCTGGGTGGTGGTACAAAACTAAACCAAGTAAACAATCACACTCCAAATCCATGAGAACAATTGAAACCTAAAACCACAAAGCCATCCCAGACTAAAATGATCTAAAAATAATACAAAGCAAAGCAAAACACTACTACTTCAAACAATATTAACTCCAGGCGTGGGTCCAAACTCAGGCTTTCCAGAATCACAGGAGACAAGACGCTACCCCTTTCATTCAATTACTATAGATTGTAAATCCCTTTGGAATCTAACCTAGTAAAAATGTGTGCTTTCTATAGTTGTTATAATAGTTCATACAGGAGGAGGACAATGTAATAATTGCTGTCAAGCCCTTACAGAAGGATACATAGAGTTTAATATGGAGTTTAAAAACATGACTTGAGGGATAGTTATAAAGACTTGGAAATGGAGTTCCCATTGATTAGATAAGCCATTAATGATCTCGCCATCAATTAATTGTTTAGTGTTCCTCCTGTTTCTCTCTAAACTGATCACAATTCTTACAGAGTTCAGAAACCTGTAATAAGGAACAACCCTTCTTTTTAACAACAGTAACAACAAAATGAATGTTGGCTAAAAATGCAAACAAATGAAGCTTTTTTAACAGTTGTCTTTAGCTGGTTCTTTCAGTTTTAATATGGGTTAGCAATATTTTGCAGGAATCTGAGGCCCAAGAATAAGGTCACAAAATTGATGGGGAGGTACAATCTATGCTTCCAATTCTCACACACATGACCAAAGCCAAAATATTTAGGATAAAATATAGGGAAATTCCTTCTATACTGTGATGTGCTGAGCAAAGGCAAGGGGCATGAAGTCATGGAGGTAACGAACTTTGTATGCATGCGAGCTGAATAGAATGCTTTTCCAGTTTCAAATGGATTATGAGCTTGATGATAACCTATTCCTGCAACTATCAGAAATTGTAATAAGAAAATCAAATAAAGTTGAGTGACTCTTGATAATAGACGATGAGTAAGAGAAGGTCCCTCAGATTTCAGCTGAACCACAAAAATTGGAATCAATAATGTCCATTCTCACTAGGCTGAATGTGCAAGATATGCACATTAGATGTGACTGAAGATTTTATGAAGTTGCCCATGGCATCAGAATAAAATAAGTTCTGGCACTTTACAGTTGAACAGTCTAGGCCTTAAAGGTTACATAAATGATTAAATGTCAATGAGTAGTCTCACATAGCTGACCTTTACTTTATTTTCAGATGTTATCACATCAGATATATGGATTGATTTGTTTCTGAAAAAGCCAGATTTGGTTGTTTGTTTATTGTAAAATGTACAATATTTTATTGACATTTCAGAAGGAGGTGGTTTCTTGGAAGGGCACTCTTCTGAAATGTAACTAGGTTCTTCAAATGATATACATAGATCTTGTGTGTATTGACCTAGCTCTTCTCAGTCTCCTAGCTGTGGGAGTTCAATATTGAAAATCACTGATGAAAGAGAGGAGGTAGTAATAGAACCAAAGAAAATAATGTAGGGAACACAAAGAATATTTCTCTTGACAATATAGTGCTGTAATTCCTCAAGTATTTTATTGATCCCCAAGTAGAATTGTATTAATGCATACAAAATCTTTGCTGTAATGGATGCATTTGTCCTGTTCTTTTCCTGGCAGATCCTTTCAAACTGGGATTTAAGCCTTATTAATTCCAGTCCACATCTGAGTTAACAATTGAAAATCAACAGTATATTATCTCACTGAGCATTTATCTTGTCTTAGGTTATAGCTTTTGTGACTGGCAGTCACCTGTTTGAAAGATTCATCAAAAATAGCCCTGAACAGTGTCACAAAACTGACATGTTCACATCTGGGCTGTAAATTAGTTGCCTCACTCTCTATCAGAAAGCTAATTATAAATCCCACATTAAATCAGTCCAAGAGGCCTTAGAAAGATATACAACTCATTGAGAAAGGAAAATACTAAATTTTCCCTGATTTCATCATACATCAACCAAAAAAGCAACTGCTCAGCCATTGAGAACTGATGCAGCTCCCACTAAGGCTGCTGGATCCTGGATTGCATGTAAGTTGTCACTGGGAATGAATTCCATCCACCATACTTGTAGCACTGGTTTATCCCTCATTAACTAATCATTCTCATTTGTCACACAATTATGACACTAAAAAGGTGCTAACAATTTGTTCCACATACAGTTCAAGAGAGTTACAAGTATAAGCATGATTTATTTCTGGAGTAATTTGGTGCTTTTTCTCATTCTTCATGGATGAGATGAGTAGCTGATCCTACAGGCAGAGCTTCATTCAAGCCACGACTAACAGTGGAAGATTAAGAATAAAGCTGAGATGGATATGTTGTTTTTACTATAGATACAAAAAGACCTAATAATAAACATCATGAACCACAGAATCCAAACCACATACCACAGAATCCAGCCTCTATTTTTTGCTTCTTTCTGCCATCCTCATGTGGTGACAGACTTCTTGCTATTTGTTTCTCAGCCTTAGATAACAATGGAACCTGCATTGTCTTTTGATAAAAACCCTGCCTTGTTTGCAAGCTACCCACTTTAAAAGCTCATAGATAAATCATAGATAGATCTAAAAGCTTAGATAAAAGCTAATAATAAATCACAGATAGATCTAAAAGCTTACATAAATTCACACATAGTTCTTACACCAAATATTATGTAAGAACGTGTTATGTTACTAGCCATCTCACATGAAGTGATTCTATATACCCACAATGCTATCCCTCAAATAGCACACTGCTGCAGCAATCTATAGAAAAATGTATAAGTAAGCGCTGCTGCTTGCTGCAAAACTAGCTTACATAATTTCAAGTACACATGGCACCACACAGTTTAAGAATGCTAATGAGGAATAAACCATAATTTAAATAATTACAGATGTTGGAAATGTATAATCATACTCTATATTACAAAATAGCTGTACATTAAACATGAATAACTATGACTAAAGAGCTCTTTTTTTTTAGCCTGGGGCATTTAAAACTGCCTGTCAAAAGAAGCAATTACAAAATAAACTAATTCCACATGTAAAATCAGAAAAATTTTGAAGATTTAAGATTTAATGTTCAACATATAATCTTCATAAAACATGTTGTGTAGAGTGGATTATCTCAGCTATAACAAATATGCAGTCCAGGTCATTTATGATTTATATTATTATGGTACTTGTGATTCTTGAATGCTATCTGAAAAAGCCAATATTATAACAGATGGATGAAGTTACCAATGGATGTCAAAATGACTTAAGTTTATATTTTGCAAGGATCAGCTGATCAAAGCATTTATATTGCTATTGTAAAAATGCTACTGTCCCTTCAGGGAGAATAGTGATACCTTTCACCACAATCCTAGACCGAGTACTTCAGTCATCTTAGCTAGATTAAATTTATATTTATTAGGGCTGGACAACTTTTGTTTCCACTCAAAAGAGGTGCTGCTGAGAGCTTAGGAGTGTGAATAAAACACCTGCCTGTGACTCATTAAAGCAACATTTTCAGCTGCACCTGAACAATCCTGAAAGCCAAAACAGGTACTTTAATTTCTCACAGATACAGCATTCACTCTAGCATATTTTTTTTCAAAGAATCTCTTCCTAAATGAATCCAAAGCATCACACAGCCCTAATATTTATTCTCTCTCCATTAAATTTAGCCTACAACTTTTCAAAGAATCTAATGGACATTCAGCTGTTTGAGGTGGTTTTTCATTTTCACGGTCTTCACCTTGTATAGCTAGATAGACTATGTTTTCTAAATAGTGATGGTAGAGAATTGTTCTTAATGACAAAGCCAACATGACTTTAGAAGCATTACCTCTGTCAAAAATTGGTGACAAATAAGAAAGCAATTAATACAATATCTTTATGTCTTAATGTTTTAGTTTAATGATTACAGTATAAAACCTATTTTCTCTGTGCTAAATCACACAAGATCAATACACACGCCTAACTATTTTTGCTCCTTGCTTATATTTCAGCTAACAAAAATCTTGTCTATTAATCTTCTTACCTGAGGTAGAGCAGAGTTTAACTGTCTCTGCAATTGGTCTCGTTCATGGAAAGTCTCTTGCAGCCGGCCCTGAGTCACAGATAGTGTCTCACGTGTTTCCCGAAGAGTCTCTAGTAGTTTATCCCTCTCATCAAGCATGTTCACCATCAGCTGTTCAAAGTTGGCATCAGAATCAGAGCCTGGCTGTGGCCCTAAGGGGTCACCCTCACTAATGGTAGGCATTACCTCACACATCATGGCAATACTTTGCAAATTGCCTGTGCTAGAGGAAGAACTTGAATTGCCAAGGAAATCTCCCTAGAATGCCTCTTAAGGCAGTAGAAACAGCAAGTTAAGGTCACATGGTTACTGTAGGCCACTGCAGATTGTGGCAACTGTCAAATGCAGATGACAAAGTCCATAAAATCTCCATTTCCTTTTGCAAATAACTGAAACTAACATTACATATCTAGAAAAATCAGAAAAAGTCATCACATCTTTATGCTCAATGTATATATAAAGTAAATAAGATCAGCAAGGCCCCTAGATTGAACTGACAATGTAATATTGTGAGAGTCATTCCCATAATCTTTGATAGATATTCCTTTGATCTCTCCAATGACGACCATCAATCAGGGCATAGAGTTCTTTGTTGTTAAAAATGTTCATTGTTTCCATTCAGCACCAAAATCCTTGCTGGTTTAAGATCTAGAAAGAATTAGAAAGCCTACAAAACATTTTACTTGTCTTGATATGATCAATAAAAATCAACTTAGATAGATCAAGCAATAGTTTATGAAATCCAAAAGGAAAGTAGACTGATCATTCCTGAAGCAAGCTTAAACTTTTGACAAAGATTCATCTTGCATTCTTCATTTAGAATCTGTTGGAAAAGAAAATATTTAGAGGTTAGAATGGTCAATGTTGTTTCATTTCTAAATTCAGATCAAAAGCTTTTCATCTCCAGAGAAAATTCAGAAGGGGAACAATTTATGGAGAATTCTACATCACAGATTAATACAGTTTACCATTTGTTCCCTATAGCCATTCTTAATTTAACAAACAGGTTTTTAAATGTAGGTGCCATGGAGCATTTGTTCTAATTTCAGAGCTTTAATATTTATTGAGCATTGTATCTTTTTTAGACCACTTTACTATAATGTATCTTGAAATTAAGTATATTTTGCCTAGATCCTTTTAACCTAAATTCTATTGCAGAATATTTGCTTATTTTTAACAGAAAGTTAGACAACCCATGACTCCTTGGATCATGGTTTCAGAGGTATCTCCTTACCAGATTCCTCAATGCCTTCAACAATGACAGAGTTTCCACTGTCCTGTCTTCCCCCAACTATCAGCAATACATTCTGAGATGTACCTGTTTGAAAATAGCCCAGTCAAACATCAGCACAAGAAATATTTTATGACATTTTATATTATCATAAACTGTTTTATGATTGTTTTATGTCATAAAATGATTTTTAAAATGTGCCAAATTTCAAGAGCCATTTGAAGTACCTTGGTTCAAAAGATTTTGCCCTATGGTGTGTGGGAAGCCCCCCACCCCAGGAGAAAGAAATATTTTGTGGAATATTAAGAGACAAAATATTATATTTTCCCAAAGGAGAAAAATCTTAACAAAGGCAGAAAGCAACCCCCAACAGTCTCCAGCAGATCCCTGAAGTCTTTAGAGATGGAGATTTCTGCCCATTAAGAAATCCAAGCCAATCTATTCATAAACAATACACCTTCAGCTCCAGGTAATGGGGTTAAGAAGGACAGGACATGACCTTTAGGACATATTAGGATTAACCCACCGCCACTGAAATAGCAAGAGACACAAAAGCCCCTTCATTGCACAATCCCAAGAACAGTTCAACCTTTAAAGTCACAGAAACCTATAAAGATCCATCCACTCATTCGACCTATTTGTCAGCTGTCCCAGAACTGCATGCTGTTGGTGGTTTTGCTTATCAATAAATAGTCCTTCTTTCCAATCAGCCTCCATTTTATTTCCAGCGGCTTTCTTCCAGCTTGCACCCGGACTGGATTTTTTTTCCCTACAGGTGTACAGTTTCACCCAATTAAAAGTTGCAGGAATTAGAGTTGTAATACTGTATAAATTTTTCATATTCTTGTATTGCCTCTTTCTTTAGGGTAAGAATATGGTTGTTTCTGCTGCTACCATCCAACTTCACTGAAGTATATCACTTCCAATGTGTGAAAAAGAGGAATCCCAACTGGTACTATTTTTCTTGCGGGAATAAGTGAAAAAAGAGAGTAAAAATGGGAGTAGAATACTTAAAAGAGTCTTGACACCAACTACTATTTGAAATCCCTAATAGTCCTAAAACTGCCATTTTACAAGCTGATTGTAACTCAAAGTTTTGCTTTGTTCAGATTTTTAAGAGTTTAAATGGAAGTGAGAAATATCTGCAAGGCAAATCCTCCCACCTATCTTTTCTCCAAACCTAAAATTGGTATAAAATGGCTGCTGAGGAAAAGTTCTTTTAAGAGTGCACTTTGTCCTTCCCAGAGGTGTCTTGTTCCCATCACCGCCTTCAAAACATTGAAAATACACCCACACACAAACACAAGGAGAAAAAAATCAGCCTCATTCCTTTCAGTGGCATAATAAACACATTGGCAACTTCTGCAAATTTATAAATTCAGAATAGCAACTTCTGCCCCTGAACATTACCCAGGCCTATATATAAAAACAAATAAATATATGGCAGGTTGGTGATTGATTTGCGGGTGAAATTCATCTTGAAATCTTGAACCTGGACTGGAGTGTCATCAAACAGAGAGCTAGTTTAAAATATGACATTCCAAACCTGACAATGTTTTTCAAAAAACGTATTATGTATTTACTAAAAAATGACATATAAATTTGAATAGCGAACAAGCATTCTCAAGATAATTTACACATGGTAGCAGTATTCTTTTGTATTCCAGTCAAAATTCAGATGGCAATAATAATAATATATTTTGAATTGAACCAAATAATGCACTGAAGCCAGAATTCACAAAACTGTTATCCATAGGCTAATGTTCTCCATCTGTATGGAAGTATATCTGTATGTATATGCATGGACTAAGTAGATTTTAGCCTTTCCATATTATGACAACCTTCAACTGAAGAAGTCCACTAAGATATATTATCTATTTAAAAAATGCCAGGAAAAGCTATCCATAAGTCTCATGAAAAATACACTCGAGGGGAAAATTTATCATACTGTAAGATTAATGGAAGCTGAAGTAGTTCTACCTTTAATACAGCTCAATGTATTGCCAAGTATTTCTAAGAAAAGACTCTTGAGTACCACTCTTCCAAAACAAAAAATACCAGATGCCACCAGCAAAACATAATATACACTCAAACTATTCTACAATCGGGTAGTTACACCATGGCATTAATATGAGTTGTTTAAAAGCCCAGCAGCTGTACTGAAGGGCCTCCCCCCCCCCCCCCCCCCGGCCCCCCCCCCCCCCCCCCCCCCCCCCCCCCTCTTCTTGTCACGAGGCGCCTGACTGACTCGCCCCCTGCATTGACCTGGCTGCCACCTCTGTTAGTAGGCCTCTCCCCAAGTTCTCTCTTCCAGAGGGGGGGGCGGCGCCCCCCCCCCCCCCACGTGGAGGGGCCTGTCCATTGTCGTGGTCGGTACTAGGTTTCAGCCCCCCCCCCCAACTGCTCGGGCGGTCGTCCCTGTTGACTCGTTCTCTAGTTCAGCCTATCTACAATTAGTTAACATGTAAATATAGTTTTAAAAGCTCAGCTGTACTGAAGGGGCTGCTACTGAATGCTAGAACTGGAAGAATGTCCTGTTCAAATTAAGTTTTTCTGGTCAAGCTCAGATATACATTTTAATATCGAAGCATTATTACCACACATTGCCATAATGAAAATCAGCTTGCTATAATGATAAATGATGATCTTCACAGAGGATGAAAAATACTGGCCACAGAAAGAATCAATAATATCACGCAAAGAAATTAACACAGAGAAACAAAAACAGTATGATCAGCAGCCCAGGAATCATATTTCTTAAAAATAAGACAAATATGAAGAACCAACTGAAAATGTGTATGAATGCACTGAATGCACTGAATTTAATAACTTTCAACATGCTCTTACAACATATAATTCAGCACTTAAGCACATGATTCAAATTTATTCCACTTTTTCCAATTTTTGCGTTAGTTTATTACAGTTGGAAAATAATCAGAATAAACTATTTCTAATCTTGTGTTCAACAGATGGAAACATAAATATCAATAGGAGTTTTCAGTTAATAAGGAGAATATGGGATCAAAACACATGCATTATTAGATTCAAGATGAGTAATGCTATTTTCCTCTGAGTTCATTTTATCTTATTTGTTTGCCATATCCAAAGAGTGGAAATCTAACCATAAGAGGCCAAGAATGCAAATCTCAAGATTTGTCCTGAAATCCTATTCTGAAATATCACCTACAGCTAGCTTGCATTTTTAGGTGCTTATGGATGTCATTTTCCATGGCAGGCTAAAATCTATCTGAATCTTACTTGTACAGGTAGCCCTCAACATACAATGGAAATGGAGCCTGCCCATTACGGACATATGTCACAACAGACATAAAATGGGTGAGTTGTATCACTCATCCAATTTTATGACCTTTTTGTAGTGATTGTTAAGCAAATACATTAGCCGTTAAGTGAACCAATCGTTTGCTACGGGCAGAGTTTTGGCAAAAACCAGAATATTCCATTTTTGGCAAAACCATCATAAAATTCTATCACGATGCTGCAAATGGCCATACATGTGTCTGTGTTGCCAACATGAAAAGTTTGGTCATGTAACTGCAAAGAGGGCCTGACAATGTCCCCTCTCAATTTCAATACCTACAATGGTCGCTGGTTGGCTTGCTGATGCAATTCAAAATGCTGATTATTTCCTATAAATCCTTGTATGGCACAGGGCCTAGTTGCTTGAAACACTGCCTGTCTATATTGCTGCCTTTCTGGTGAGATCACCTAGAGTGGATAATTCCCATTAATTAAGCAGTATCATCTTATAGGACCTATGCCTTCTTGGGATGGCTTCTACACTGTGGAACAATTTTCCCCTAGCAATCAGTATTGCTGACACTCTTTTGATCTTATGTAACCTGCTAAAGACTCAGTTCTGCTAGGCCTTGGATTAAGATGATGGTTAGATCTCATTGGTTTGTTTTATTTGGTCTTTCTGGTTCTGTCTTCCAGTGAGTTACCTTCTTTGTTTTTTTTTTCTTTGTAAGTCTCCAAAAGTCACTGCAGAGTCAAACAATCTATTTTATTCAGTTTTTTTAATGAGAATACTACTTTAACTATTTTATCAGAATTTTAGTCATGTTTATCTTGAAGAAATAGAAGATAGAATTTCCTTCATCTACATCACTGTTTCCCAAAATCTGAGTAGCACATAACTGTAAACTTTGTTCTATATTGTAAACTAAAGTGTAAATTAAACTATTGCCTTATCTTGATGTAATTCAGCGGTGGTATTCAGCAGGTTCTGATCAGTTCTGGAGAACCAGTAGCGGAAATTTTGAGTAGTTCAGAGAACCGGCAAATACCACTTCTGACTGGCCCCACCCCCATCTATTCCCTGCCTCCCAAGTCCCAGCTGATCGGCAGGGTCTTCTTTTATTGCCCTACACAGGAGAATGGAGCTGGAAAGCAGGTTACTGGGGTGGGGAGGGAATGGGGATTTTGCAGTAACCTTCCACCAGGAGTGATGAGGGAATGGGGATTTTGCAGAACCTTCCCCCTGGAGTGGGGTGGGAATGGAGATTTTGCAGTATCCTTCCCCTGCCACACCCACCAAACCACACCCATCAAACCACACCATGCCCACAGAACCAGTAGTAAAAAAAAATGAATCCCACCACTGTTATATAATATTCTTCCTTTCTCTAGATACAGAGATATGGGACAAAATGTTACAATGCAGCCTCTCATTTTATAAGGCAAGAGTCCTCAACCTCGGGTCCACGGACCAGCATCAGGCCATGGCATGCAGAAACCAGGCCTCACAAACAAGCAAACCCTCATCCATGGGATGCAGGGAGCATGCAAAACCATGCCCCCTCCAGTCCATGGAAAAACCTCTCTATGGAACTGGTTGCTGGCGCCCAAAAAGTTGGGGGCTGCTGTTATAAGGAATACCCCAAGTTTCCCGAGATTTTTAGCCTATTGGGAGTAACAAGGGATAAAAACTGTATTTTCTCTCCCTACCTTTCTCACTCCTCAAATGGTTTCCTATGATGTGGGACATGGTTCTAGAATACTCAGCACTGATGGCTCTCTGCAGTTCTAGAATCAGTAGAGTATTTTATGGCTTTGAAGTGGAGGATGAGTGAAAAAGGGAACTGTATTTTCTTCCTTAAAAACGCCTTTATAATTCAGGAAACAAAGGTATTTTTAACTTTATGGCATGTATTATATAACTTTAACTTCCATTTTAGAATGCTTGTTTGAGGATATTGTCTCTCCCATCCCTCCTTACACTATGGCACAATGCTTATTTAAGACTACTAACCTATTACTCTGCTTTATTTTAAATCACTACAAACTATATAAAATAACATCTGCACATTTTATTTATTTATTTATTTATTTAGGTGGGGTTTTTTCGGTGGCTTACAGCATAAAAATTTCAAAACATTAAAATCAACAATCATAGAACACAGCAGATAAAAATAATTAACAAATACAAATCTTTAGCATCAGATGGGAAAGAAAGGAGCCAGACACACTGGGGGTGGTGGTTAAGTTTTAGTTAGTCAACCCGCTCCAGTATGAAGCTCCCCGATTGGGTTCCCAAACCATCTGGCAGAGCCAAATCTTGAGGCTCTTTCAAAATGCCAAGAGGGTATGAGCCAATCTCACCTCAGGGGTAAGTTGTTCCAGAGATCAAAACCAATGGCAGAGAAGGCTCTTCTCCTAGGTCCCACCAGCCAAAATTCATTCACTGACGGGATCTGCAGTTTGACTCCTTCTGCTCCGCAATATGCCCCCTCTGCTAGTGCGGGATAAGGAGGTTCTCGCATATTAACTTTCTCTTGAATTAGGAAACTATTTGGAGAAGAGTAGACAACCTGCATCCAACTGGGTATTCATTTCAGAAAACAGAATGGCTACGGGAGGGCAAAAAGAAATGGAAACAGGAAAGTCCAATGAGTTTCTTTTGGGGAAGCTGGCAGGAAGCATCAAAATCTTCCTTCCTTCCTTCCTTCCTTCCTTCCTTCCTTCTTTCCTTCCTCCCTCCCTCCCTCCCTCCCACAGAGCTTTAGAGCTAGTCCATAATCCCTTCATGTTACAAAGAGTGGGTACTCAGCACAAATTCAGACAGAAAGCCACAAGCTGCAGCTCATTCTAGAAGACAAGTTCACCAGCATAAACTCAGGGGTGGGATTCTACCAGTTCGCACCTATTCGCTAGAACCAGTTGTTAACATTCTAAGCAGTTCAGAGAACTGGTTGTTAGAATAAATTGCTGGGCCAGGCAGGGAGATGCGTGCCTCGATGTGAATGACGTTGAGTTGGCCACACCCAGCCAATAACATGACCACCAAGCCATGTCCACCCAGTCACATGACCACCCAGCCACACCCACCTAAGCCACGCCCACAGAACCTGTTGTTAAAAGTTTGGAATCCCACCCCTGCATAAACTGTAGTTAAAAATGGGCATCTGTTTAAATATCTTTCTTGTTCTACAAATGAAAGGAAATAGCAACATAGATTTACTATTCACTTTAAAATATCAGGATAAGAAAAACACTTAATAACATTCAAATATCAATTTCTGAACTGGCAATTATTAGTATCTAAATGATGCAGCTATGCAGCTGCAGCAGCCTCTGATTTCTGAGCACAAACACGTACAATTCCTCCTCTGCATTAGATCACAATAAGTGCTAATTTATTCAGAGGTACCAGCACTAAACAGTACTGCCAAAGTCTACACTGTAACACACTAAAGCTTTGACGAGACAAATAATTACGCCTTGCTCCATATCAGTTGAAAGCTTTAATATATCATGTTGCTTGCCTTAGCACCAAGTTACAATAGGAAATTATTTGATTTCATCCTCTAGAAAACAGACAAGAAAACTATTTATTATATTCCAAGATCCAATCTGGGTTGGTCACCAGGACCAGAAGTTTACTCTTCCAAGCTTTCGGCCTCATGCTGGAACCTATCTTCAGGGAACCTCTCTGTACTGGAATAAAACTTTATTAGTTGAGAAGGGAAGGCCTGGTTGCCCATTCAGTTTGGCAAATGAACAAAATGAACATTATCAAAAGAATATATTCCATCGGTTGTTCTTCTGTGCATCAACAGAGCACATTGCTCTGCATTTACTGGAAACTATTCACAGCATTTAACCTGTGAAGTTAACAGGAAAAAAAGAGGAGCCCATTTCCCACTTTAATTCATAAAGGGCTGATTCAAAACAAGCCAAAGAGACCTAATAGAAGACTGCAGTCTTAAAGAGCACATTCAATAACTTGGATGATATGCAGCATCCAAAATCATTGCAAGGCCAGATACAGGTAGTCCTTGACTTACAACCCTTTGTTTAGTGACTGTTCATAGTTACAACAGCACTAAAAAAGTGACTTATGACTGTTTTTCACACTTACGACTATTGCAGCATCCCCATGTTCATGTGACCAAAATTCAGATGCTTGGCAATTGGCATGTATCTATGACAGTTGTAGTTTCTCAGGAACATGTGATCAACTTTTACAACCTTCTGACAAGCAAAGTCAATGGGGAAGTCAGATTCACTTAACAACTGTGTTACTAACTTAACTGCAGTGATTTTAGCTGTGACCCTGGAAACCGTAGATAATAAGCAACAAACTGAATGGTTTGCAGTATTTTATTTCTCCACGTAATCAGCAAGCATGGTGAAACTGAACAAGGTTAGCACTGGAATCAGCCTTCTTCCAGTGCAATTTATCCCATTACTCCACCCACCTAACCACTTCTACCTCCACCCTACACTTGTGTCCCAATTAACCTATTACTGCTAATCCTCCACCCCCATATTCTAGATCGAGTGCTCACTAACCTGTGATTCCCAGATAAACGCTTGTTTCCCCCATTTCCTCAATCCTCCCATTCCAACCCCCTCCCTGAGTGTTTTAATTGTTGGTCTCCCATCAGGGATTGATTATGCCAGGGATTCCCCCTGACACACTATCTATCAGGATGGATCTTTGCTGCTTCGTTACTTTCCCCTTTCCCTCACCGATGATCATGGTTAACCACCAAGCTGCTTGGTTAGCGCGTTCCCCCACCCGACATTCATTATCCATGGCTGTGTGGCTGGTATCTATTATGTCATTGATCGGCGCCGTTTCATTCCAATCACTTGGCATCGTCTCTCTCAATCACGGAAACTATGCTTGCTGTCGGGAGAGGATTGCACGGAGCCCGACAAGTGATTTATTTATTTATTTTTTATTTGATTTGTCAATCGCTTACAAGATAATAGGTATAAGTATATACATAGTTATGAATGCATGAAATGGATACATATAGGAAAAATAAAAAGAAACAATAGGACAGGGACAATAGGCACGTTGGTGCGCTTATGCACACCCCCTACAGACCTCTTAGGAAAGGGGTGAGGTCAATAGTAGACAGTCTAAGGTTAAAGTTTTTGGGGTTTGGGGAAGAAACCACAGAGTGGGGTAGAGTATTCACTTAACAACTGTGATAAGAAAAAACATAAAATGGGGCAAAACTCACATAACAACTGTCTTGCTTAGCAATGGAAATTTTGGGCTCAATTGTGTTTATAAGTTAAGGACTACTGTACATACCTTATTTCCTTCAAGTTTTACTAATCTGCAGTAGCAATTAGTTATATATTTTTGTCAAAATGTGTATTTATGCAAAGAAAGGTAAGGACTGTAATTTTGAGAGCCACACAGGCAGAAACATGGTTCGGATGTAGCTCTGGATAAGTGTTTGACAGAGGAGAAAATATAAAAGAGAAAAAGAGACAAAAAATATAAAAAAAGAAAGTGGAAAACTGCTTAGAGAAGGTAACATATGCACAAGTTTTCATACTGCCAGTAAATGGTAGTTTCTCTTTCAGGAAGATAATTAAAGTCTAAAATCAACTAAAGAGCCAAAAAAAAAATGCAAATTGCTAAAAATATAGGTTGTCAACAGAGAGAGACATGTTCTATACTCCCTCTACTTCTAAAATCCATGCTTGTTTTAAAACAAAACAAACATCTGAATGCTGTAACTAAAATAATAGATACAGAGAAGTTTATAAAATTCAGCTAATGGGCAAAAGACAAAAGAAAGTTTGGTTGGAAGGTTGTATTGTTTTCCAGACATCTTGGTTAAAAAAAAAAAAAGTCTCAGAAGGCAAGGACCCTCTGTAAATATGTGCCTCAGATACTATGTTATTCATGAGCATACCTAGATCTAAATTCACCATATAAATCTAGAAGTAATACCTTGATTGACAAAAAGATGTGAAATATAGAGTGTTTCTTTTCTCAATTCTCAATTGCTACTGTTGACGCTTTAGAAAAACGGAGTAAGAATCTGGTAACATTTTATATATGACAACACAAAGAACAAATTGAACAAAACTAGCAACACAGCAAAATACAAGAAGGATTACTGCACAGTTTGTTCATTATTTCCAGCTCTAAAAAGTCTGGACCTCATGGATCCTCCTGTCACTTGGGTTTTTTGGAAAGCTGAGCGGAAGACACCAAAAAAAAAAAACACCCTCAAATGTAACCCTATAGCATTGAATTGCTGAGTACACAAACATTTGGGGTGGGGGTGGGGAATCTCCTTCTTTTTTGGAACACATGAGTCAGATTCCCTATTTCTACAGCTCCAAGCATTATTTCAGCTCAATTCCCATTAAGTATTTTCTGAAAATGTCAAATACAACAGTCTCAGTTAATTTGGTGACCTCTTACATATTCCATCATATTCTTTGTATGATACTGTAGTGTTACTGAGCACTTTCTTTTCAAATTCCCTATCTTCTACATTTGCATCTCTGAAATTTATTTTGTAGGAAAATAATTCATTTCTGATTCTAGTCCAGGATTTCCCCATTGACTCAGATTTTCGTCTCAGTCTCTGACATTAGGCGTGTTTTGTTTTTTTTCAGCAGAGTTGTTCCTTTTAGTTTTAATATTCTTAATATTGTTAATCATTGCTATAATATTTTGCTCCTTCAATGAGCCCTATTCATTTTAAAGCACTGTCTATTTCATTTTGACTTTTTATTTTTATTATTATAATTTGAAAATAATGATCCAGTGCTATCAATTTTATTTAAATATATAAACAATTTATAGCCCCCCATTTTGCAGCATTGATACTGGGCAGTGCTCAGGATATCAAAACTAAAGATCTATTTTTCTTATTTCTACCATCACTACATGCAATAATTCTCTTCATTCTACATTAGAAAATAGAGCATAAAACAGCCTGAATGATAATAAATAAAATGAATCATAGTGAAAAAAGACTTTATAATAAAAAATATTTTCCATTTTTTATCCCACTCTCCCTTTCTCTCATTTTGCTTACTTCAAACCTGTGAGTTCTCAATAATCTGCACTCCTTCTAAAGTTTCAACATCTTTTTTTATACCACGACAACCAAAACTGGATGCTATATTCCAAGTGTGGTCTTACAAAGGCATTATAAAATGATACTTATACTTCACGTAAATTTGAACCTACCTTCAAATATTTCATGCAACAATACTGCTTGAAATTAGCTGGAATTCTTAAATTCAGTTGTCATATTTATTCAGATATATTCTCAGTTATATAGAAAAGCTTCTTCTACTGATGTATACCCCTATCTCTTTCTATGGCAACCTTTTGATATTGTATGTTCAGAGTCATGCTTTTTAAATTTAAAAATGTGAAATATACTAAAAAGTCTCAGTAAACTAATCAATCAAATTCACATGGATTTAAACCTCTTATGTGAGTCTAGTCTATTCATTAATTCAGTGATTCTCATATAACTGTACAATATTGTGTCTCTATGCCTGCATGTTCAACAGATCAAAGTGTTCTACAGGATATATAAGATTCTAGTGAATATTTGGAAAAGATTCTAATTATTTTCACTACCTAATTATTTCAGGCTAAAAAGACCAACATGATAGCAAGGCAGTTTATATGCAATGTCAAAGCAGATCAGAGCAGCCAATTAATGTTTTATGGCCAGGCTATGACATTGTCAGACAATTATGAAATTGCCTCCAACAAATTCTGACTAAGCTCCTATCCCCTCAGGACTGCATTTGTCCAGTCTACCTAGGACTTTTTGCTTAAAAAAGAAAATGATTTGATAATTGATGGTTTTGATTATTAGAAAGGTTATAGAAAGAAGAGAATTAGGATGAAATTGGAGAAAACAGTTGGATTAGAACTGTATGTATAATCGCTGAAAGGATATCAGAAGTCTGTTCTTTATATACATAATTTTTTCATGTTTTTTTCTATGTTCTCCTTCCTGTTTTTTTTCTTTTCTTTTTCACACTTAGTTTGATTTAGTTTTCCTTCTTTCTTCTTTCAATTGTATTACTTGTTATTTAAGAAGAGTCAATTCCCACCGTCACTAGTAGCTAGATCCTATACCCAACCCACAAAGAAAGAACCATCAAATTCTTTCGGAGGATGGCAATGCCTAATCAAAAGCCAAATACCAAAATGTAACAAAATGTCTAATTTCAAAGAAGTTCACTGCCCATTACCACCACCACCCAATCCATTCTTTTGCAGTAACTCAGGCCTTATAACTTATGGCTGATTATCATCAGCTGGATTTTGAGTTTCATATATAAAATTTCTGCCTGAGAACAGTTACCTGGATAATGTTTATGATCTTGAGATGTCATCATTTTAAACACAAATTCTGCCACTGATCTCCAGTATCATTTTATCTTACTGTTGCCTTAACTATATTTTACCACTAAGTTTTTCGAACGGACTAGTAATGTTCACTATAGTAGTATTTGACTTTCTATTGCTCTTCAACTACGTTTGCTTGATTCTTATACTGTGAATCAAATCCCTATACTGGACTGAACTTTGATTATAATTTGTCCATAAACTGTTATGTATGCATCTGACACCAAATGGATGACCTTACCCACCATGGTAACCACTTTGTCTATGAGCAATCTTTTCCATTCTAGTCAGTTTGTGAGAATATAAACAACATGCTCTTAAAATGTGAGGTGTCTGTTCAGAGAAGTTTGTGTACCTATATTGTAGAGTTTCATTCATTAAGAACCTAAGTTTCAAACTAGAGCAACAACAGTGGGTAACTTCTTTGATCAGCTGTTAATTTTGATCATTGATTCTTAATTATATATTTCTTAGTGGCCTACGTCTAAGGAAAACAGAAACTTATTATAACTATAGAGCTTCTTTATTATAATTCCCGCTGATTACAAGTGCTTTAATTTATGTCCTATGCTGTCAGATCCCCTTTTTATGAGACCTAAAGCTATAACGTGAGTCTAATATGGAGACAAAAAAAAATATTATACTCAGAATATCTGATTCCAAGACTCCCACATAATTTCTATTTCAGACAGAAAAAAAATGTTTTCAGGTTAATTCTACATCATAGCCACAAGCAACAACAGCATATCCACACAGTATCTTGTTCAAATATATTAGAAATGTTCATAGTATAATAATTTGCTGCAATAAAATAATAAACTATAGGAAATTATATGAGTAAGACATTTAAACATGCATACTAATAGCACAATTTGAAGTATACAAACAGAAAGGGATTTGTTTATTATTTAAGGGATTTATATTTTGCCTTTTCATCAATCAAAATGTAATTGTCATATACTCTCAAATTTAAAATATTACCAATATGTCCTAAAGCTGAATATATGGCACAATATATAATATAGCTAAACAGAGACTACAAATCTCTTTTGTATGTCAAAGCAACTGGAGAAAATAATTTTTTGCCTATTCTCTGAAAATGGAAGCATCTCCCACAAAATCATAGAATCAGAAGAGGTCATTTTGCTCAAGGGGTTAAATCCCCTGCACCACTCAAAAATTCAATTAAAGCATTACTAACAAAAGATTCTCTACTTAAACAACTCTAGTAAAGAGGAACTTCAACATCTCAAATATATATTGAACAAATATTGACTCAAAAGAATTCACTACTACCCACTGTCAGGGTTCCGATGATATCAAACGTAAGAAAAGCTTTCCTAAGATTCAACTGGAATATATCCTTTTGGTAACATATTTTGGTTTGGACAGATTATGCTCTCTGGACTGTCAGAGAACCAGTACTCTGTGTGTCACATTCTTTTCAATGCTTGAAAAGTGTATCACATCTTGCTTAATTATCATTTCTTAAAGCTCAACATTTTAGGCTTAGTTTTCAGTCTCCTGACCATTGTCTAGACCAGGGGTAGGGAAACTTGGTTCTTCTATCACTTATGGACTTCAACGCCCAGAATTCCTGAGTGAGCCATAAAAGGTTCTCCATCCCTGGCCTATTGGTTTTTCAGTTGTGGGGGAAATCAATTTTTGACTTGAATGGGACTGTTTAATATACAAATGCAGGACATATTTTATTTGTATATTAAACAATCCATTCAAAACAAAAATTAATTTCCCCCACAACTGAAAAACCAGTAGGCCAGGGATAGGGAACTTTTTATGGCTCACTCATTGATTCTGGGAGTTGAAGTCCATAAGTGATAGAAGAGCGAAGTTTCCCTACCCCTGGTCTAGATCAGGAATCTCCAATCCCCGGTCCGTGGCCTGGCACTGAGCCACAGCATGCCACAAACCAGGCCACGCAAATAAGCGAAGCCCCATCTGCAGGATGCAGGCAGCACGCAAAACCACGGCCCCTCCAGTCCACGGAAAAAAGGTGGATAAAAGGTTGGGGGCCACTGGTCTAGATGACAATGATCAGATCTTTGCATGTATATCAGTTTGTCTGAATCTTTCTTCAAAAGTAGTTTCCAGAAGTAGACACTATACTGAAGACAGAGCCTGAACAATGTAGAATACAGTGGGATCAGATCAAATTATCCATCAAAGGATATGACCTTAGATTTGGGTGGTATAGATATTTGTGGTAGAATAAAGTCAAGGTTAATGCAGATTTCAAAAATCATTATGTTAGATATGCCATATTGAAAATATGGGATAGAAACAAATCCAGCCATTGAACAAAAATACCTCTGCATCTCTCAGTCCAAGAAGCACTCTATAGATGAACTTGTCCCAACTAATGAGCAGCAGCTTCTCTATGTCTTTGAATCTTGAATAAAATAAATTTAAATTTACCAACAAAGAAATAAAGGGAGACTAGTATAGCTATTTCAAGCTGTTCAGTGGAAGTAGTATGCAATATACCCATATTTGGGTAGACCAGGTTGCCCTGATAGACCGGTCTCACTGAAAAAACACTTGAGTAAGATACTTGATTTGGAGAATGAAAACCGCCAAAATTTATATTTTATTATGAAAATATCACAATAAAGACTCCACTTTGAGTTCAATTAACAATTAATCAGTGGAATAACTTGCCTCCAGAAGTTGTGGGTGCTCAACACTGGATGTTTTTAAGAAGAGACTGGACATTCGCCTGAAATTGTAGGGTCTTTTGCTTCAGCAGGGGGAAGACCTCCAGGGTCCCTTCTAACTTGTTATTTTGTTATTCTTTAATAAGATGGCATGGCTTCCAGGTTTCAGCTTGCAAAAGGTGCTTCAAAGCATGTGGGAGCATAATTATAACACATATCTGCAACACCAAAAAGCTGCTGCTCCCTTTCCCAGGATAGCAAGTGGCAAACTCAAAAAGGCACCAATGAGGTAATGGAAGATGCTTTGAAGCAGGCATGGACACAGCTTTAATAACTCATTAACTCAAGTGCCTATTTTTCAGGGATTCTTTCCAGAGATACTCTATTATAGCAGGAACACCCAAAACAACTTTTCACTCCAAAGCAGAGCACATCCCTAATCTCATGCTATACAATTCCTCTGAAAATAGGAAGCACCAAAGCAACAAATAACTAATACATGTACAATATTTAAGATAAATTCAAGTATAAGACCAGATAGAGGCTAAGTCAAAGGAAAATACAATGTACTAGAGGACACAATAGAAACTAAATTTCAAGAGGATATGTTTGACTACATAATATACTTATTGTATATTACTGTGCAGAATCTGATCTGGAATATGTATATGCCTCCAGTATATTAAGAATCATGACAAAATATAATCTCTAAAATTTGGAAACAAAATATTTATTTGATAATATAATACTTCAAAACACATTATCAATACATCCACTTCTTTGTGTGGGTCAAATTAATTTAACAGTTTTTTTTCAAGGTATGAAAAAAATTAACAAATACCCTAGATGATATTAAAAGAGGCATAATTATGTGGGCGCTCAAGAAAAATGCCAAACAAATACCTGGTGTTTTATTAAGCGTACCATACAATGGATTCTTTGTACCTTTTCATATTCAGTTAAATTCCAGTTTGTGACCCTAAATATAATGCATGTGGCTTGAAATTGATTTCTGTCTTGGTTGCTAAGTGACTGCTTTGATTTAGAAATCTTACTGTTCATTGACACTGATTACTCAGTAGCAGAACTCCTAGAATTAGAATTCAAGTGACATATATATTAAGGAATAGTTCATGTAAATTTAATAACAAGGAATATCTTTCTTGAGGGCTTTGACTATCATTCTATCCAGAAAATATTATGATTAAAGAATCTGAGCCCCTATATTTTGCCACAGAACAATTTAGTGACATCCTCTAGATTATTTAAATAGCAAATATATTGAAGATCAGGAGTGCAATATCAATTCATAAATATAGTTAGGACATGTTCACTTTCATTGTACAAAAACAATTTCAGAGAAGATAGCAGTCACTGTTATTAAGCAAATAAAGTACCTATAACCACAAAGCAATTATTCTGCAAGGCAACATTTAATTACTTAAATGCCAAATGCAATTTTAAAAGCAAGCTTACAATCTTAGCCTCCACCATGACAATCAATATATCACTTTCTGTATTTATATTTCTTACTACTATTACAAAGTTACTGTACAATTTACAAAAATATTGTGAAATCTCAAATAATTAGAGGTAATCCAGTTGATATATTGTAGTTGTTCAGGTAGATTTTCAGTATGCAACAGTAATAGATATGAATTTTAATATATATTGGACTTTTAAAACTTTTAGGATTGCAGGCTGCCTTGAGCATGTAAGTAGGTGGCATGCAAATTATTGTACTGTTAAATAAAAAAATGGATAGGGTTTTCTTTTCAAGAACATATTTATCAAGTAACACATGTCATTCTTCAACTACTACAAATGTTATACAACATAGGGACAATAATACAAATTGCTTGTTAAGCACCCTATATGCCTTAAATGTAATACAGGTAGTTCTGGATTTATGACCACAACTGAGACCAACATTTGTGTTGCTAAGTGAGACATTTGTTAAGTGAGTTTTGCCCCATTTTACACTTTTCTTGCCACAGTTGTTAAGTGAATCATTATACTTGTTAAATTAGTAACGTGGTTGTTAAGTGAATTTGGCTTCCCCATTGACTTTGCTTCTCAGAAGATGGCAAGAAGTGATCACATGACCCCGGTACACTGCAACCGTCATAAAAATGAGTCAGTTGTGAAGCACCTGAATTTTGATCACGTAACCACAGGGGATGCTGTAACAATTTTAAGTGTGAAAAATGGTCATGTCACTTTTTCAGTGATGTTGTAACTTTGAACGGTCACTAAAACTGTTGTAAGTTGAGGACTACCTGTACAGATTTCTGTTTCCTTTCCCAGTAGACATTTAAAACCACTAAGCAAAATTACTTACTTAAAAGATAGACACAGCATGAAATTAGTATTCTTTTGCTGATAGAAGTCATTCATCAGCAAAATAGAATGATTTTCAATAATTCTGCCTCCTACCAAATAAAATATCTTTCGATCAGTTTGAAGATATGTGAATTATTCTTTCTATTCTACCAACAAATACTTTCATCAGCAGAAGGATATCAACTGGATATTACTATCATGCTGTACCCATATTGATTCATATTTGCAAAGCTCTATTGATCAAACAATCTGATCCTATCGTTAATTGTTCAGAAATAAAATTGCAGTGCTGGTAACTGAAATGTTATCTTTAAGGAAAAAGAATGGTGCAAATTGTAGTCACTGACACACATTTAGCATTTCTGAAATTCCATAAACAAATTTCAACAGTGATCAGAACAGTTCGTGGCTATGCAAATGGACAATAACAATAGGTAATTTTCTAAGGTTGAGCTGCATATCCACCTTGCCCTGATGCCATGATGGCCCAGTTACAGTTTGGGAGACATGAATGCAAAATATCATCATCAATTGACTCCAAACTCATCTCAACAACCATCTATCTCTTCTACTTCGAATGATAACAAGTGGCATGTCCCAAACACTGCAATGAACTGTTGAAATGCCCATCCTGAGCAAGCAATTCCTGTGCTGAATTGGATATTGGATTATATAACTTTTGAGATGACATTCTGATTGTATAGGTCTATGATGCTATGACTATTGGATGCTTTTTACTTATGCAGATAGAAACCACATGTTTGCAAATAACAATGATTGGTGTTTGCTTTCCCAGCATGAATGGGTGAAGGAAGGAAATTTATCAATGGGAGTATGTGGTAACTGCTGTCCTGACAGAACATCTAACCAAATTTTGACATTTGGAGAGTGATTTCCCAAGTCAATTTCATTTCTAGCTGATATCAGCATGGAAGACAGACAGCTTAAGGCCACTGTAGAATTGCTCTCAATCTTTTCAGTAGCACAATGCAATAGCATTCTATAAAAATAGGGATCTTTTCAAAGAAAAGCATCAGTGATCATTAATTGTAAAAGTATACTGTATTGTCCCACAGGGGAACACCAAGGTTAATATCATATGACCACAGGGATATAAAGGGATCTAAATAAAGGGTTATATAATGCTTCTGTTCTCTAAGCTCAAATAACATTAGTGGAAAATTTAACTGAGGGGGCAAATGTAGTATAAATACTGCAATGCAATATATATGTGACTCAATGTTTCATTAACACTTCTGTCAGAAGCATTGAAAATAAGAAGTGGGAACTGTTCACTAAAGATAGTATTAAAGAAAATCTTCACAACACAACACCCTGGGGAAATCAAATAGCGACAAAATATTCAACATCAGCAGAGCATTCCTTTCCATAAAAAGAACTAAAACAGTAATGTCCATTCCTTATTTATATTGCATAAATGAGGGCATGATGAAGAATAATAGCTTCATGTAAGCTGTCTATGCAGATTCTCAGTCATACTGAGAAGTTCTAGAACTTCGAGAACAGTTCTAGAACCGAAGAAGCTTCAGTTGAAAGCTTTTTCAGGATGAAAAGCAAAACATTTTCAAGGGGAAAAAAACTCTGAGAAAGTCCAGTTGTCTTTTGAATAGCACCTTTGGGACTTCCTTAAGCTCTTTTAAGTACATCAGAGCAACGCCTTTCAAATACTGCCAAGTGAAGAAATGAGTGCAATAAAACATGTTTTAACACACAAAAAGCATTAATAGCTGACAAGGTGAGTGTTGCTTTGGGTAAGTATTAATATAATGATTATATATTTAATCTGCACCATAAGCTTTACAACACATTGATGAATACAATTTGTTCAAAAAGAACAGAAAGTATTAAAATAAAAATCATTTATTCACTGTTACTCTAGTGTTGGCTTTATACCAGCCTGACACATTCCAAAACTTGAGTTCAGTAATCCTAATTAAAGGTGAAAACTAGAACCATTTGAGAGCTTACTTTTGGGGACAGGGAAATCTCCTTTATTGATCCCATCCAGATTCAAGAAATGGAAAGCGGGGTGGGAAAATTCCCTTCTTCAAACCAGGTGGTGACAGCTTAGTCAAACAGCTATACTCAGGTGTTCCACAACTCAGGTAAAAAGCTTAGGAAAGTAGTGATCCCAGGGGTGCATTCAGTAGGCTTGTATTATGTTGTGTTTAACACCAAGTTTTTGCTCCACTGCTCAACTAAAGATACAGATGATGCAAACTGCAGGTTGCAAACTACTGATTGCAAAAAAAAAAAAGTAACTCAAATAATACTGACAGGAAACTTTAATTGCCCCAATATCTGTTGAGAAACAAACATATTCCTTTCCGGAAATTGCTGATTTGTGTTGCTGACAACCTTGTCCATCAGAGAGTGCAGGAAAGGACAAAAAGATCAGATATTTTTTACTTGATATTGACCAGTAGGAAAAACTGAATTGAGGAAATGGAATATGCAAAAACACTAAGAAATCATGCAATTCTGAAGTTCTTAATTTCAGGGGAAAGTACAATTGTGTGTAGTTAAATGTACATCCTGAACTATAATGAAACAAAATTTAATAATCCTAGAGCAATTATAAGCAGGGTCTCATTAAAGGAGAATCCAAGGAGAATCCAAGAGTTTCTGAAAAGAAGATAGATATAAAAATCAAACCTCCAAATAATTCCAATGAAGAAAAAATAAGGACAGCAGATAAAACCAATTTAGCTATCTAAAAGGCTAGGGTGGGATAGAAACATATATAGATGCTGTAAAGAGGACAGATCCCAGATCTCTTCTAAGCTTACAGACAAGTAGCCAGACATATAGAAAGCAAAACTAAAGCTCCAAATTATCTGATATATATTTAATTTTTGTCCCATTTTCTCACTGTACTCGGTCACTTTTATTATTAGTCTTTGCAGATATTTTGTATTTAGTTAATAGAGTAATGTCATAGGACACCATAGGACAGATTATTGATGTTTCTTCTTCCAATTTCAAAAGCATAGTCATCCTCTTTCAATTTAGCTTCCCTTAATATAAATTCAGCATGTAGGGTAAATAAATAAGGGAGGAGAACATAGTTTTGCCTTATTTCTTTGTCAGCGTGGTGCCAGTCTTTCACAACATTCTGTCTATTGTATTTTCTCATGAAAAACCATGGGATGTTTTGGGATTCCCATTCTCAGTATGTTCAACAGGTGGCCATGATACACAATAACTGAAGGAATTTCTACAATGAATGAAGCATGAAGTGACTTCTTTTTGGTACTCTTGGCTTTCTCAATTATCCTGCATGCCTTGTGCTCCTTAGGTTTCTCTAAAGTCAACTTGAGAGAGTGTGATGGCTCACGAGGTTAGGATGCTGGACTGACAATTAGTAGGTTTATGTTTGAGACCCATTTGCTACCTTGGGATGGGGTGAGCTCCCCTCACATATTCTAGCTCCTGCAGTTCAAATTGCCCACTTTTGTAAGTAAGTAGATGGGTACCATTTCAGAGGGCAACTTAATGGGGACATGAAAGGAGCCCCAAACTGGCAGTCCCCAGGCAACAGTGACATGTCACCGTTCAGTCCTTTCAGCCTGAAAGTGCTTCGGTGCTCCTGACACAACTGTAGTAGTAGTAACCTGATCATCTGCATACAAAATTAGACATATTGTATGATAGCTTGTATACTCTGTTAAATTTCCTTTTTTGGTAAAGGAATATAGATTGGCAATCTGATGGCCACTGTGTCAGTGTCCAAATGTTCTGGCTTAACTTGGTTAGAATCTTTACTGATTTCTTTTCTAGTGCTTGCCATATTTCAGTGGAAATATTTGTAGCATATTTAACTACCCAGATAGACCATTTTTAATCCACCTATTACTATTATTCCTGGATTATCACCCTTTAAAAACTGACAACATAGACAGGTTTTGTATGGAAGTGTATGAAATCCAGTTGCATTTCACTGAGAGATTAGGCTCAAAATGCTTACTGATATTAGTTAGATTTGCATCCTGACTTTAAGGAGTTCTATATCTGCTTTAAGTATACCTTTTTAAATTTTTTGTTATTTCAATTAATAGTTTTGAAAGGTCATTATCTTATAATTTCTTATATACTAATGAACATTATTGTAAATATTATAAAATACGATCTTATTCTAATTAAGATTAGTTTAGGTTTCATTAATTCTATGGTATTTAATGTGTCTTAAGTTTCATTGGGTTTAATCTTATAAATTTTAGCTTACTAGCCTCTCTATAGTGTACATGTTGTCATTATCATTTAATATTATACATCTATTAATAGTGTTTTCAGTCAACACTTGATAATTTTGTCATCAATGCTTATTTTACACTTTTATTGTTCAAAGACAGAAATGACTATACTAATGAATCAGAAAAAGCTAAATATTGCATCAGTGTCTTAGAAACATGTTTCTAAGACATTTCTCAAAACAAAAGCTTTTATTAAAAAAATGAAGCAAAAAGTCAAATTAAGAATTAGTTAATTCAAAATTTAAAAATGAATACACAACACACTATTACATATATTTAAATGACAAAAGACATTGTTAACTTCTTGAAGTGAAAACATTTCAGTTAAAAAATTGTGCCTTTAGGAGGATTTTTAAAAATGGATTAGACCAGTGATTCTCAACCTGTGGTCCCTGGGCCACTGGGGGTGGGTGGGTGGGAATAATGTCATCACAGGGGGTCTGTGAAGGCTTGAAGAAATGTTATAATTTAAATCTTGAGTTAGGTTTTGGTGGTCTGTGGCCATGGTCTGTGACCACAAAAGGTATTTAAAGGGGGTCCATGGTGAAGAAATGTTTGAAAAACCACTTGATTAGATAAATGCATCAGAAATTATGATGAATGTTACAAAATATGATTCAAGAAGAAATAAGATGTTTACTATTATGATTTCAGTTTATCAATTTATCAATTTCAGGTTGTTTCAATTCATGCTCCATTCTTTCATAAAAAAATATCACTTCTTGAAACTGTAAAAAGAGATCTTTTGTTTCTTGGAGATCTGAATGGAACTCTTTTCCCAAATCTTGACAAATCTGTTCATATAAAAGGAACTTTGCTAAACTCCCCAAAATGTTTTAGACTCTACTGTACACCAGTGCTTTCCCTTTCAGACATATGGAGATGAATACATCTTTTGGACATTTTTGCCTTTTTTGTCTTTTGCCATTGTTCAGTTCATTTTTAACCATTTTAAATCACATTTCTCCTCTCTCCAGAGAAATACATAGGATTATAAGTTTACTTTTTTTTTTGTCTGCCATTGTATAACTGTGCTAGCCATTAATTCTTGATCATTGTAATTATATGGTATTCTCTCTTCTGTATATCTATGAATAAAACAAGAATAAAACTTGGATTAGAAACAGTAAAGTTTTTGTCTCTTGATTTCTTTCCTGTTCCACTTGGAGCATCTTCAAATATCTTGGAATGTATTACATGAACAACTTCAATGAGTAGATCAACTATCATTTCAATAATCAAAAACATGACAAATAAATAAGCATTATAGAAATGTATACATCAAATTGAGGGTACTATGGACTGTTTTGATAATATGAACTGGCGTTCCAGATTCTAAAATACATAAAAATCAGCTGAAAGAATTACTTTGTCATTATTATTTAATAACAGATTGTATTAATTAGGCAATATAATAAATCAAACAGTCAAATTTTTCTTGAGGTTAAATTTAAAGCATACACAAATGAAAAGTTTGGGAGATACAACAAGAAAGCTGGGAAGAACAGGCATTACAAACTTTCTGATACCTGTTTATTCTCTGCCTGATGCTAGGGGCTTGAAATTATTTTCCTTCTTGTATGTTTGTCCTAAAAGGCAAAAATTGCAACCTCTCATTGACTCTTCCTTTTTAACAAGCACTGAAAAATCTTTCCTGATACCTCAAACGATCTTTCTAAGCTCATTCTATACAAAGCCATAATACTGTGCATGGCAATGATTGGCCTAGTTCACACTGTGTGAAAGTATTAAAAACACAGAAACAGGCAACCTGGCTCTTCAAACAAGTCTTGGAGCTTCTGCCTTCAAGTTGAACAAGAGGCATGCATAAGCGCACCAACGTGCCTACTGTCCCTGTCCTATTGTTTCTTTTTTTTTCTTATATGTATTCATTTCATGTATTCATAACCATGCTTATACCTGTTATAATTGCTTGACAAAATAAATAAATAAATATGTTTAAATCTAATGTACAATCAAATAACAAAAGAGAAATTGTTTTGTAAAGTCTACTTCAGAACACTGAGAATATTTTAATCTTATAGTGGGATCTGTGTATATACATAGTTCTAAAATCTGATGCTTACAGAACACACAAAAATGGTTCAGCAGCTGCTATGCTATGGCAGCTGTTTCTCTTGTTCCCTACTGTCATGCTGTCCCTGTTTATTTCAACCATTTGTCAATCCATCTGTTATTTCAAACTAGATTTCAAAAGCTTCTGGATGGAGAGAGGCTATTCAAGTTACAAACTACCTTTGGAAAAGCATCTGTCCCATCTGAACATTATGATAATCAAATTAAGGTTCTCTTTTCATCTCAATCCCCTCAAGTAAGCAATTAAGCCATGATTCAGTTTTCCTTTTTCACAAGAATATGTCCAAGGATTAGATATATTATTCACTTCTAGGAAGAAACATCATCACATAATACTACCTGGTTTCACATATGCTTCTGATAACACCTCATGCTGTTAACCTAAAAAAAAAAAAACCACACCAGAACCTTCAATAGGAAGACATTCAGTGAAAACCGAGCTACTGCAATAGATGCGACTTGCAAAACTGCATTAAATCTTGGCGAAAAAATCGATACGACCCCGTCTATGTTTATTCAGAGACCTTTCAAAAAAAAAAAAAAGACGAATAGATTCAGCCCATTTTTCAAGTATTAAGTACAACCGCTTTTGAGCGACACCAAAATCAGTTGGCTTTGAATACTACTCAAGACATCATTGGTTAAGAGCAGCCTCTATGGCTTAAAGAGCAACAGGCTATAGGGGCTTTTTCATCCGTTTTGTACAGTAGTTTCCCCGGCTCAGAGCCACAAGCCAGCCTCGTACCGTCGGGGTACAAAGGACGCACGTTCCCCCTCAACCTCTCTCTCTCAGCAACGTTACTGTTCCGGGCGGAGCTGGCCATCTCCAGCTTACCACATTTCTTTCCCTGCGCTCAGCATCGCGGCGGCCGTCTGTCTACGCCCATCGCCTCTACTGCCTTTGCTCGGAGCCAGGCTGCCGGCTCACTCCTGGGAAGAGCTGCCCAGGGGCGATGGGCGGCAGGGACCACCATGCTGGAAGGCAGGGAACCCGCCGCTCACCCCTCCAGAGAGCAGCGCGGGAAGCCCACCGTTTAAGCTCCCCACGGGCGGCATCCTCCGTGGCAGAAAAGCCCGAGGCGAGGATCGCGGGATCGGGCATCCAGAGACGCTGGCGCTCGCCTCCTCGCTTGCTCTCCACTCCCGCGGCAGTATCAGGGGAGGGGGGCTGACGTGATGCGGCAAGGATGGACAGGCGGAGGCCTCTGGAGCGGGCGGCGCACTTCTCTCACGCGCTCAGGCCAGGAAAGGCGCCGGCTCGCCGAACCGACCGGGCGCTCCCACTAGCGACTGACCGCAGCACCTCCCGCCGGCGCCACCGCCG
Organism: Pseudonaja textilis; assembly: GCF_049901715.1. Classification (NCBI taxonomy): domain Eukaryota; kingdom Metazoa; phylum Chordata; class Lepidosauria; order Squamata; family Elapidae; genus Pseudonaja; species Pseudonaja textilis. The sequence continues at coordinate 34,753,191 of NC_141992.1, read as the reverse complement.
CAATCAGCCCAGATTCCCTCAAAGCAACAGAAAGCAAGGGTTGACTTTGCCCACCCGGGCACGTCTCGTCTAATGGGAAAGGGAGGAAAAGAGGGAGGGGACGCAACTGCATGCATTCGGCCCCTCCGGATAACAAACCGCTACTCACCGCTTGGACAGCAGCTTCGCCTGGCAGCGGGTACAACAGCGTCCCGGCTCGGGCGAAGCCACGCCCCCAAACCCGTCCCTATCTCACGTCTCGCCACGCCCCCTTCTCCATTCCAACCAGTTCTCCAGAATATTACTCAGCGCTCTTTCGATTGGTAGAAGCGACGCGCTGCTTCTGCTCCGCCGGGAAGGTGTTTTCTTAGCCCCGCCTCTCCCCATGCGGATAAAGGAATGACAGCACAGGGGCGGGCTTCTTACGTTGATGCTATATGGACGACCCTAAACGAAAAAAGCTGATGATTCCGTTGAACAGGTTCCCATACGTGTGCATGTGCGTGTAATGTATGCTTGTGTCATATGACACACGCATACGCATACAGAGACCCAGATACCTATGAATATAAAAAAATATCCCAGTCAGATACACTTCCTCCTCTCGTTGAGCGAGAAATCAAAAAATTGGCATGCACGTTCTAGTGCATTTAATATATTTCCATTTATTTCCATTTATCAACTTGGTTTGAGACTTGTTTTGTTAAGCTACATCCATTATTTAGCAACTGCTGCTTGAAAAACTTGCTTTGAATAAATAGGCACTGATCAGGTTGTATTTATTGTACTTATAAATCACACAGCGTATCACAAAGGATAGCCTTGTTCCAATTTAGACGATACAGAAACTGTTATTCACTCAGATAGCTCTAAGCCATGTACAACGAAAGCCATGTACAGGCAATGCAACAATAAAATGACTTAATTATATAAAATATAACACAATTTACAATTAATCATAATAGTTCCATTTCTGACACAGGGAGCTCCACAACATTCACATCCTCAAAGATTCCCTGAAGCAGTGCTATTTTTACAAGCTTCTTTCTGTAGTAAGCTTCCTTCTTGTACACTGCTCAAAAAAAATAAAGGGAACACTTAAACAACACAATGTAACTCCAAGTCAATCACACTTCTGTGAAATCAAACGGTCCACTTAGGTAACACTGATTGACAATCAATTTCACATGCTGTTGTGCAAATGGAATAGACAACAGGTGGAAAGCATAGGCAGTTAGCAAGACATCCCCAATAAAGGAGTGGTTCTGCAGGTGGTCACCACAGACCACTTCTCAGTTCCTATGCTTTCTGGCTGATGGTTTGGTCACTTTTGAATGCTGGCGGTGCTTTCACTCCAGTGGTAGCATGAGACGGAGTCTACAACCCACACAAGTGGCTCAGGTAGTACAGCTCATCCAGGATGGCACATCAATGAGAGCTGTGGCAAGAAGGTTTGCTGTGTCTGTCAGCGTAGTGTCCAGAGCATGGAGGTGCTACCAGGAGACAGGCCAATACATCAGGAGACGTGTAGGAGGCCATAGGAGGGCAACAACCCAGCATCAGGACCGCTACCTCTGCCTTTGTGCAAGGAGGGACAGGAGGAGCACTGCCAGAGCCCTGCAAAACGACCTCCAGCAGGCCACAAATGTGCCTGTGGCTGCTCAAACAATCAGAAAGAGACTCCATGAGGGTGGTATGAGGGTCCAATGTCCACAGGTGGGGGTTGTGCTTACAGCCCAACACCATGCAGGACATTTGGCATTTGCCAGAGAACACCAAGATTGGCAAATTCACCACTGGCACCCTATGCTCTTCACAGATGAAAGCAGGTTCACACTGAGTACACTGACAGACATGACAGGGTCTGGAAACACCATGGAGAATGTTCTGCTGCCTGCAACATCCTCCAGCATGACCAGTTTGGCAGTGGGTCAGTAATGGTGTGGGGTGGCATTTCTTTAGGGGGCCGCACAGCCCTCCATGTGCTCGCCAGAGGTAGCCTGACTGCCATTAGGTACCAAGATGAGATCCTCAGACCTCTTGTGAGACCGTATGCTGGTGCTGTTGGCCCTGGGTTCCTCCTAATGCAAGACAATGCTAGACCTTATGTGGCTGGAGTGTGTCAGCAGTTCCTGCAAAACGAAGGCATTGATGCTATGGACTGGCCCGCCCGTTCCCCAGACCTGAATCCAATTGAGCACATCTGGGACATCATGTCTTGCTCCATTCACCAATGCCATGTTGCATCACAGCCCAGGAGTTGGGGGATGCTTTACTCCAGGTGTGGGAGGAGATCCCTCAGAAGATCATCCTCCAACTCATCAGGAGCATGCCCAGGCGTTGTAGGGAGGTCATACAGGCACGTGGAGGCCACACACACTACTGAGCCTCATTTTGACTTGTTTTAAGGACATTACATCAAAGTTGGATCAGCCTGTAGTGGTTTTTTCCACTTTAATTTTGAGTGTAACTCCAAATCCAGACCTTCATGGGTTGCTACATTTGATTTCCATTGATAATTTTTGTGTGATTTTGTTGTCAGCACATTCAACTACGTAATGAATACAGCATTTAATAAGAATATTTCATTCATTCAGATCTAGGATCTTATTTTTGTATTTCCTTTATTTTTTTTGAGCAGTGTATTAAGCTACATAAGATTATTCTACTATTTTAATTCTGAATTTATAGTTCTGAATTTTAATTAAATTCTGAATTTCAAGTAATTTAAATTCTGAATTTTAATTTAATCCAGAATCAATTCTGTAATAAGCTTATTCAGTAATAAGCCACATAAGCTTATTCTGTAATAAGCTTTTTTCCAATAATATGCCACAAGATCTGCTACAGTAAGCATTTCTGCTATTTAAAAAAACCTGGCTTCTATAGTTTTTCCACCTTGTGCCAGTACTTCTAAGTGTATTGGTGAGAAATACATGCATTAACTATACCATGAAGGTTTGTACATTGAGCAATCTAAACACAACCGTTTTATTTATAACTCAATCCAATATTAAATTTAATACAAATTAATGCATATACAACACTGAAGTAAGGTACTTCATTAGGTATATCATCATTTATAAGTTGGCCTATTTTTAAATTGTTTTTACAGTTAGGCCTTTAATTACATTTTGACTACTAGTAAAGCAGAGAATAAAAAGTTTTGACTAAATGTTATAGATTAAATCATAAAGGCATTTTTTTCTTAGTTGGCTGAATTGACACTATATACTAGGCTAAAATAAGGCTGGCTACATTTACCCCAGTATGATGCAAACTACTAGCTCAGTGATTAATGTATGATTTAGAGCAGAATTCCCCAACCTTTCTGGCTTTGCAGACCAGTGGGGGAGAGGGGGGATGGTTCCGTGTGAGTGGTGGGCAAGTGCAGGCAAACAACTGCATTTGCAAAAGCAGCGGGCATGTGCTCCTGCCACTTGTGCAAATAAAGCAGGTATAAATGTGCTCACCCATTACTCAAGTGGGGATGCACACGCATGGGCTAGCCTGCCACTCCCGGTTCCAAACTGTTCAAGGCCCAGTAATGGACCACAGCCTGGGGGCTGGGGACCCAATTTAGAGTGCTCTGCAAGCTCAACTTACTAATTCTCCTATGCTTTAACATATAACATATTGAAGTACAAACTACCTAACTGTATTTTAGCCGAGGAGCGTTACAATAGCTCAACAATTAGATGCCATGCTTGTCAGGTGGAAAGCAGACAGCCCAGGTTCAAGTGTTGCACGATGGGGTGAGCTCCCATTATTCACCATCGTTATTTGCTCCCATTACTCTCTTTCGAACTGTCAACCTAGCAGATAAATAGGCAATGCTGACAGGAAGATGGTGGAAGCATCTCAATGCAGGCTCCCTTGGCTGAGTACCGAGATGAGCAATGCGTCCTTGAGTCAGTGACAACTAGAAAGGGGAAACCTTTTAGTCTAATGTGTTTTGGAAACTCAACTACTATGAGTATTTTACAGCTCAATAGTTTCTATAAATTCAGATAATGGGGTAAGTAAACCCCCATAGGGTTTTATGTATTCTATTAAATGAACAGTTTTATAATTTATGCATGTTGAATTACACAAAAATCCTAATCTTGATTAACTTCACAAAACCTGTATAAAGTGTGCATTGTGTGTGTATGTCTGTTAGAGAAAACTATAGCTAACAAAAATCCAGGCAATCTGAGCTTTTTGGTGCCATTTAGAAGACATCTGGGTTTTGCTGTTTTAGGCTCTCCAAATTTGTAACTAAGCTGGTTTAGCTAAATATTTCATTTACAAAACCAGTTCAAATGGAAGGAATGAACTTCAGATATTACATGAAAAAGATGAATGAAGGAGACTGGAAGTTTTTCTTGTCCAGAAGTATCTGTACATTTAGTATCCTAAATGTACTAGGATAAATAACATGCTTGGCCTCCTGCTAGGACATGCTTTAATGTAAAGCACATCCTATCTGTGCAGCCAGGAACAAGAAATTAGTCTGATGCATTCTGCTTGAAATTATGGAGAAATTATTGCATTCTTGAACTTGGCAGGAGGAAACCAACTGGAAGGAACTGAACATGTCATACAGGTATTAGATGATTATTTCTCAGTCATTGGGAGCTCAAAGGAGATTCATGTTCAGTTAGGTTTTCCATCCTATCTGCCTCTTTTCTCCGATTCACAGGAAGAAAAAGGAAATGGTTTCTCTCTGGTTTACAGAACAGTTTCGTGGCAAGACAGGGAAAAAAAAGAGTCGCTCAATGAAATGAGGGGAAAAAACACTACAAGTACGCCTAAGGATGGACTGTGCCGCCTACCACCATTACAGTACTATAATGTAGTTCTGTGCACTGCTGTGTCCAATTAATCGCCCCTTCCAGCCGAAATTACCTTTCTCGCCTCATTCTGTTAAAAACGTTAAAAACGACGGCGGGAGGGGGGAGTATTTATTCATGCCACAAATTGAACAATGCTACCTGCCATGCCATTCTTCGGGTAAGAAAATTCAAGGCCGAGAATGGAAAAAGAAATACCGCCGGAAAGAGACCACCCGCTGCCAGGAACAAAATAAGAGTGCCACCCACTGGCACTGTAGTTGAAAAAAAAAAAGGACAACGTCGTGTATGAGAAAATTCAAAATAATCCGAGCCCGCCTCGTAGCCAGGAGCCAAGAGCCGATCCGCCACACCCAACCTCCGTGGATCCGCCTCCCGTCTCAAACTAATGACGCCTCTGCGGGCGCGGTCAGATCGTCTTGTCCTCCGCCCAGCCGAGGTGTTTCTGGGTACCGCGAGAATTGCTCTGTCGGCGGGTCACTATGCCGGTAGGGCCGGGATGGCTGAGGAGTTGCGCGAATTAGGCTCAGCCCTTCGGCCATCTCTGACGAAATGGCACCCCGAGACCGTCCGGTAGTGGCACCTCAGGCCGCCATGCGCAAACGCGGGGCTCGAAAGCGCCTCAAGTTTCGGGCCGAAGACGTCTGCTTAGAGCGGAGTGAGTAGCGAGGCCTGGGCATCGGGTCCGATGGCGGCCATTGTCCCCTGATCAGCTGCCCTGAACAGTCGCTTTCTTTCCGCAGTGACCGTGGCCGACTATGCAAATTCGGACCCTGCTGTGGTGAAATCTGGGCGGGTGAAAAAGGCTGTGGCCAATGCGGTGCAACAGGAAGGTGAGTTTGGCCAAAAATGTTCACGGAGGTTTAAACTGAACACTCGACTTGGTTTTCTGAGTTTACATAGCATTCAAGAAGCATAAAGGAGCTATTGTGACATTCCATGACAGAACAGGTGAATTTGTGACTCAGGACACACAAGGCTATTAATGGTGATACAGCAGTAAAACCTATTACACTTTGATCTTTTTAAAAATACGTTTTGCGATATTTGTGAAGAGTCCTATAGCATCTCTGGAAAACACTCAGGCAGTATCTTTCTAATACAAGAAAATTACTTTTAACAGAGAGTATGCTTGCAAACTTTTCTGTACTATGTTTTTAGCATTTTGATGTTTATTTTTTATGTCAGTCATGTTTTATGCAGTCCGAGTTCTAGGTGGCAAATATATCATAACTGCCTGTCAGATGTTAAATAGATGTTTCCTGTTTATTCAAACTTTCAAACTCTCTTCCAGGATTGAATTTGTTCAAATTCATATAGGATATACTTTGAAAATAATATACAAATTGAATAGTGAACTTGATTAACAATAGTTCTACATAAATGTATTCAAAATAATATTTAATATGTCTCTTAATTGGATAGCTGTAGCAAATAAAATCAAAATGAAAAAGGCATTACAGCCTGAATTTGAATGTTTATTTGTAGCTTCTAATCTAAAAGGATTGTTTGAAACATTCAGCACAGAACTGTTTAAACATATTTAGATTACAAATCTGACTATCAATTCTATTTTAGTAATCTAATAAAACCTTACGCAAGGGTACATTTTTTAAGAACTCAGTGCCACTATCCAGAAATAATTTAAGAATCTATATAAAATATTAGTCTAAATTGATCTTGTCTCTTATCTATTTTCCTAGTAACATTTATATGAAAGGTGGAGATGTGTTTCTTTCCCTGTTCTCAGGGAATAATAAGCATTTATCAATATGTATAATAAGACAAATTGTTTCCGTTTAAAGGACAATGAAATAAATGTGTTTCATTACAACTTGAAAATTTGACTTTTTACAATCATATTTTTCCCTTAAAGGAATAAGTTTTCACATTTTTTTCTTATTGTCTATGAGCTATCTTCAACTCTAACTTCTTTTAATTTTATGGATGTAGAGAGTTCACTCTTTATTAACTTCTAAACTATCAGCAACATTTTCTTGCATCATGATAGCACTTAATTTTCAAGGATAAACGAGCAAGAACATTTGCTTGAGAGAAGTTCCTAAAATAACAGCAAATACAAAAAGGTCATTTAATAGTGAATGCATTAACATTAGCCTAAAAATGATTTAGGACAGAGCTGTCAAACTCCCAGCCCACGGGCCGGATGTGTCACACACTGGCCATGCCCATGCTCAGTTTAGTGAAGGGAGGGGAAAGTCCTGATACGTAACAATGTAACAATGTGAGTTTGACACCCCTGGCTTAGTATCTCTTGCTTCTGGATTGAAATACTCACACATCGTTGCTATAGTTGTTCACTTTCTACTCAAGAACAAACAGAAGTCAAAGCATGCAAACCAAAACAGAGTCTTTAACAGACACAACTAAATAGTTAGTTTTTTATTAAAAGCATACAGAATAGTCCAAAATTAAGCCAAGGTTCTGAGAACCAGATCAGGGTTGTCATCCAGGTAGCATCCACGCAGATCCAAGCCAGAGATCAGACAATTTTTTTCAACAAAGCAAAATGAGTTAGGGCTGTTTCCTAAATCAGGAAGTAGCCAAGTGTCACTAATCAAGAAATCTACTCCTTTGCTTGGCAAGAAGCCTCATAGAATGGCTCTGCTCTCCTCTCAACTCACTGGGGTACAGAAGCTGGGAAGTCTTACATTATCTAACTGTTCTAACTGTCTAGGTGCTGTTCTTTATTAGCCTCATATGATTATTAGCTTTGTGTCTCGTGAGCTTGACATTCCATAGGTTTTGCTGGAGCTTTTTCTTCAAAGTCAGAACCAGCGGCTAAGTCCTAGTCTAAGTACTCACTTTCCTCAAAATTATTTAACCTGGCTAGCGAAATCATGTTTTTGGTTCCCCAGGTGGGTCTTGCCAGCAACACCATGGCAAGGGCTTTTTCTGTGACAGGGCATTTGACCAGAGGTTTTCCTCTTGGGATTGATGGACAAACAGTTGGGGAAAAAATCATGAAACTTTTTTTTATAGGATAATCACAGTGAGAGGATGCACAAAGATTTAAACTTGCTAAGATGACCAAATTGACTTGTTTGATTAGAGAAAAGATAATATCTCCATTTATTGCTGAGTGGAAATCCTTATGGATTTTTTGTATAAAAAAAAAATAAACTTAAAATAAGCTTTGATGATTAGACAGGATAATTATTGAAAGAAAAGAATCAAATAACTTTAGAGAAAGCTAATCTCTAATTGCACATATAACTGCTATAAAGAAGTTCACTTTATATCTTTTCTTCTATTTCTTTTTACTTTTTTCTTTCTTAACTTTATATTCATTTGTATTTTTAACCATTTGTAAAACTTTTAATAAAATTATTTTTAAAAAATATGAAAGATTATATGGGCATCTTTAAAGTAACACCAGCTCTTGATGCTGCAGTACATGAAATATTTCTATTCCTTATAATTCTACTATGTTTAAATTTCTAAGTCAGTCCTCATATCTTAAAAAAATAAGTTGATTTTTACAAGAGTTGGCCGAACAAAATAAAATCCTTACATTAATAATGTTGGAAGTCTTGACCACTGTAGGTCACTATAGAAAAATGAAAGTCTACCATGATCTTAATATAGGAAAAAGTATCAAAATGTTAGGACTACTTTTTCAGAATTTTTCACCTACCCTATATCTTGCTAATTCAGCTTGTGCAAATCACTATATTTGAGGTTTTTTTCTTGTCATAGTCTAGCATCCATCTTAATCCTCTTTTATCCAGATGCATGTCTCCACTATCCATTGATTAATATACTTGTTTTCAGGTCACTGCCCTTTTTTCCACTTCCTCTACCAGAATGGCTGTTGGCTACCTTTCCTTATACACTCCCTTGGTCCCTTTCTAATTAGCCTGTCTCTGCTTTCCTCCAGAATTCAGGTTCTTTATCATCTCTCTCTTTCTCAAGCCTCATCTGCCTAGTTTTCCTTCATATGTCTTATAAACCAATGCTTGTTCTATAACTTTTGTCCAGATCTTCTGCTTTTCATGTCCCTGCCTTAATTTGTCTGGTTCTTGGGATAACTTACATTTTTTCACTCTCTTGTGAAACTTTCCTCCTTAAATGAACCTTAACCACATGTTTCTTAATGCAGGCCATGCCACCAGGCCATTGCAAGCAGCTAGAGGGTTCCCCGCCACAGGAATGGAGTCATAATAGACAAAAAGATTGTGTTTCATATAAAGGAATGCATGTTGTCCCACATGACAATCAAAATGACAGGATGACCTTCAATACCTTTCTTTGTGCCTACTGGCCCCAAAAAGAATTTGGTCTTGGATCTTCCAGTTGTATCTTTTCTGGTGGTTTGGTTTATCACCATGAATTTATTTTTATATTCTTGATTCTAGGACATCTGCTAAGTTTTATACCTCAAATTGTTCCATTTGTTTATGATTGTAGTGAAATCACTATGTGGTTTGGAAGCATCTTTTGTACCCACTGATGAAATACTATCTGTGGCAGAGTCCTATGACAGTGGTGATGAAATAGATTCTAAATATTTCACCACTGATGAATATTTCATGGCTGATAAAAAAAAGAAAAGCAAGAGGCATAAAGGTAAGATCTGTTGTTTTAATTGTTACTTTAACATAATTTCACTTTAACAATAAAATACTTTTATCTCTTCAAATAAAGTAATGCTGCTTTCTTTTGAAGCATGGCCTGTTACATTGTTTGTTTTTTTATTTCAGAAAGCTCCGAGAGTGTGGTAGGCAAAGAATATCCAATTGACATATGGTTGATGTTGGCATCCTACTTACGCCCAGAAGACACAGTGAGTTTTTCTCTAATTTGCAAAAGGACCTGGACTGTTACTTGTACAGCTGTATTCTGGACCAGACTTTATAGAAGGTATGGCAGTTTGTAGAATCTTTATTCTATACTGTATATATTTTAATAGCTATGGGGCTTTTTATAGATTATTTGTGGTGGACAGCCTAATGAATAGTGTGCACAGGAATTTGTGTATAAAAGATCAGTGTTTCAATACTTAATGATATCTTTTGTTCTGAGATACAATTTTCACAGACTTGCCTCACTTCAGATTTGATATAAAAAGGTATCTCATAGCATCTCTCTGCAGCTCCATAACCAAGGAACACTTTTCCTGGTATCACCAGTAATTGCCACACAACCACAGAAAACAATGCAACTGCTTTAAGGTTGCTTGTTTGGAAAACTAATGTGTTTACATTCTGATACTGCAAAGTGCTTTTTTGTCTTTGAATCCAAAGCCTGCATATCTGTATAAAATATGCATATATAATTGGTAGTATGGATTACAAAATATACATATGGTATAAAAACAAAACTGCATTATTGTCAAAGAGAAATTGCTGGGATTCATAGGAAGGTACTTGAGAGCTTGTAAATTAATAATTGCTACAGTTCTTTGGGCTTGCGGAACTTCTGTGGCTATGAAATCAACTTTCATTATATAACTTAAGTAATTGCACTGATTTGCTCGAATCAGTTAAAACAGATTGCTTTAGATTGATGGCTATGGCATGATAGAAAATGAGTCATATGGTCCTCCCTGGCATATAATATAAATGTACAGGAATGGTTTCCATTAGAATTGGCAATGCTATATTGATAAGAAAGGACATTGTGCAGGATTTTTTCTGTTTTTGAAACTTTCCTTCTCTAATCCTTCAGCAGGAAATTGAATTCAAACTTGTCTTTCTTTTAGGTAAACACAGTAATTCCTAACCTTAGATTTTTAGCTGCAACCTGTGATCTATCGGATCATTATTTCAAAACTGTTTGCTTATGAGAATCCTCAATGACTGAGCCTTAATTCAGAAAAATATTAAGAGATACATCTATTTCAAAGTTGTACTACATGGCACAGTCAAATATCAGTGGTTGACAAAGTTGATCAGAGGAAATATGTTGTGGTATTTTGTATTATGTCATAAAATATTTTTAAAATTTGCCAGATTTCAATTTTAAGAAAATTGTGGCTCCTGGAGTTTAGACACATTCTATTAGTCCATTTGAGGTACCTTGGTACAAAATTGTTGTTCTGTAATGCACTGTTTCACCTAATTAGAGGTTATGGGAATAAGAATTTTAGTAGGGTATAGATGGCCTAGAAATATCATCTAATCTATAGGAGAGTGCCTGAATGCAGCTGACAAGAGCGAAAAATGAAGCATTTGATAAAAAATAAATTAATGGGGATTAGAGAAGAGGCATTCTGCTAGTTGGAGCATTCCACCTGAGTATCTTTCTAATAATCTCTTTCCTATGAGAGTTCAGAAACTACACCTTGACTTTCTGGAGGACTGCACTGTTATTATTTTGTTTTCAAGGAATTAAGGATGGAAATGTTGGCAGGGGGTCTTTAGTCCCCCATCAATGCAATTTCAGTGCCACAATAACTGGCAGTATGGTTCCATAAGCATCACAGAGAGGGGCAGTTAAAAGTGAGAATTAAAACAATTTGCTTCCCAAATGCCTCTTGCTTATATTCCTATCCCTTACTTTGGAAAAAAAATGCCACCGAAGTCAGCTGTTATGCTTCCAGATTTCAGTGGCATGATCTCAGAATGCATTGCGTGCATTTCATCCCTATCTTATTCTTATAATTTTAATTTTTCTTATTTAGGCATTACAATAGGAGTGCATCCCTCCCAATCCGTTTACAACCAGAATCAATGGAAAAGATGTACTGCCTTCGTGCATGTGTAATTCGTTCGTTATACCATACATATAGACCTTTTGTTTCCCGGATAGCCAGAAATCCAACTATCCCAGAGGCTACTCCAAGCAGTCTAAAAAATTCAAAAGTAAGTAACAATTTGAGAAGAAGAATTATTCCACTGAGTATTAGCAGATTTCTTTTAAGCTAGTGAAAAGCATGCAAATGGGTCCACTTCCCAATACATATTTTAGACAAATGTTATCGTTACTAGGGGTGGCTTTTTAGACCTCCACAAGCTTGTTAATAATGTTTTAGGTTTATTATGCTTGGCTGTTTATTCTACCAATACAGAAATCAAAATGTTGAACCTTAAAATAGGTTTATTATTTTTGCATATCCATTAAGCAATAAGCTAAATAATGTCTAACATCTGGATCAAGCAATTTACTTGTATTACAAAATAAATTCAGCTCATTTAGGTTGGTTTAGTTGACACCCAATCCAGCACAAAAAATAGATTTGCATCTTAAATGCTTTGTATTCACATCACAACGGCTTTGGTGTCCACAGTTAGTATCATACTAATGATTTGTATATCCTTTTGTGGGTAAAATTGGCATTAAAAAGGAAATTAAATGTAAAAAATCTGTATTGCAGTAACAGTCTATGACAATGTCACAAATTTGGTGACATTCCAAAAACAAATGAAATTATTCAGTTGCTCCTTAAAATAGTTGAAATGCACATCTTCCACATGTGTATGGCACTATCTTTGTACACTATATAGTCAAAGAGCCTCTAATCTTAGACTTCGTTTTTATTCATTTAGAATCTCCTCCCATTTGTGGAGTTTACCATAAATATTGAGCATGCAAAGTAGGAAGAGACTGGTATTTTTCTTTTTGGTTACTGAATCCAGCTTTTTCCCATTTAATTTCCCTTTCTCTTTCTCAGTGTAGCTTCTGTGGGACACTGGAGCTGTTGTTGTGTCAGCAAAAGTTGCCCTTAAAGACAGATCCACTGTTTGGAGCAGCATACCAGTTGGTACACATCTGAAGGGTAGGACAGCCGGCATGTGGATTATTTATGTCTTAGGAAATTCTTAAGCTACTTTCCTCCTTTTAACTAATATTCCAGGTTTCACAGACAAGAGGGCTAATTCTACTAGCGGCATCCCTCTGAATCTAATGCAGGTAGTCCTCTTTAGTGACTGCCTCATTTAGCAACTATTCACAGTTATGACAGTAATAAAAAGGTAACTTTGTGACCAATCCTTGCATTTATAACCTTCTCATGTCTAAAGGAGAGGAAAGCTGAAGTAAGATTATAAGCATAGTTGCAGTTTCTCTTAGTGACCATTTTGCTGGTGTTCACTAAATATGTACCTGTAATAATTGGCTTAATAAAGATGAGACACTTACTACTGTAGTAAAAAAAATTATATTGCTGTGCATGTCTAGACTTTCTTTTGGCAAAAAAAATAATATTCTATCAGTTGTTATGTTAGCAAGATCTGCCTCTGCTTATTAATTTATTTAAACTTGTATGCCATCAATTCCCAATGCCCCTGGGTGGCTCACAACAATCAACACAAAGAAATTACAACAAAACCAATAAAAGGATAAAAGATTAAGATTGGGTTATATTGGTATTTTCACTGTAGAACAACTTTTGTCCTAAGAGGTGATATGTTACTTTTCAAATGTAATGGATGTTTTATAAAGCTGTGAATGGGCATCTTGTATGACAGTTCTTCATAAACATCTGGAATGTCTGCCCTATTCTGGTTCCAATAATTTCTTGGTTTTTTTCTTGATAAAGCAAATAATGAGTGGTTCTTAGCAATATTTTGAAATCATTATCTCTAGATTCAATTGTGGAAATATTCTTTGAAGTTCATCCATAGAGCTTTCATTTTCTTTCCATTTATCTATGTTAAAAAGAGGAAGTGCACAGTTATGATGATACCCTATTTTTGAAATTGATGCCAATGTTATTTACTTTATCCTCAAAGTGATTTGTTAAAAGATAGAAACTCCAGATTTGATTGTTTTAATACATTTATGTTTAATAATCCAAGATCTTAATTGCTTTATTTCTGCATAACACTGTGTCCACACAACTCTTTCTCTTTTGCTCAACTAGTGCCTGCTCTTCTGGTCTAAAAGGATTAACCAGCAGTCTTCACTGTGGGAATTCAGCTTCAAATTCCAAAGGCAGGTATGAAAGCTAAATATTTGTGTTAATGTCAAAATTTCATATTTCAGAATAGCTCACTGGTATTTATACCTCCTTGTTATACCTATGCATATAACAGAATGCATCTTGTTTGGCAAGTTTCATGTCTAGATTACAGTCCAAAAAAGATTCTGTTCATAATGGGGAATATGGAGTATTTTGTAAAAATGTAGTGCTGCCCAATATGTTCATTTTCCTTGCTGTTGATCAGGCTAGTGCTATTCTTACCAAGTTGGAACATTCTCCTAAAATTGTGGCACAAAATGTCATTTCTCCCAAACCCCTTCATAAGAGACAAAACAGCATGAAATAGCATGGATATAAACTGCATAAAATTTGTTATTGTGAGGGGTCGGGTGTTAATATCAAACTTTTGTGCAATAGTTCCCATAGTAAAGTAAAGCCAACAGATTGAAATTATTTGTAGTTTACCTAAAATATATAAGGCTGTTGTTCATTAATTCAGTGTGCTGTTAATTTTACTATTACGTATCATATTCAGACTACACTCTTATTCATCTGAAATCATATCCATAGCAAAAGCAAGGGCCCATGTTTAAACAAATATTGCAATCTCTATTATAGCCAAGGTTTTTATATTAAAACTATTAAATGTCACATTATTTCTCTAAAGAAAATATAACATATGTAAGTCTGTCCTGATCTTTCAAAGACAGGCCTACAAATTATCCTGATTTGGTACCTAATTCTTCTCCAAACATATAATTTGAAAATTTGTAGAAATGGAATCAGTTTCTGGTTAACTAAATGAAATATTTCTCTTGAGTCTCCCAAGTTCAAGAATAAAAGTTTGAAACAACTTCAACCACCTGTCCGATATGCAGATGTCCACATGAACCCTGACCAAGACTGCTGTCTGTTGCAGATAACTACTCTCGACTTTATATATATTCCTATAGTAATGGGCATGACAGTTACATTGGTAAGTATTGTGCTTTCTTTGCTAATTTTCTGGTCTTTATATCAGGAATTTTGTTCACTTAACCTTGACCAAATAGTTTCTAAATTTGAAGTGTTGTACTGGTACTTCTTAGATTACAGTTCTAATTGGGACCAGGATTTCCATCACTAAGCAAAGTGGTTGTTAAGAGAAACACCATGTCAATGCACTGCTTAGCAATGACCCAATTGTGGTCATTAGGTGAGGACTGTGGGGTCATTAGACAAGGATCTCACACTTCTGCCCTGTGTGAACTGCCTCCACTTTTAACTCCTCTGCCCCCCAGTGCTCTGCAGGCACTGCTGCACCCAGCTGACCTTCACTGTCTTCCTCCAACTGCTGATGAACACCCACTTTAGCCTATGTGAGGCAGCTTCTGGCAGTGCTAGGACTTCTTCCCAAAGGCCGCTTGCTCGTTCTCATAATGCGTTGGAAGGCTTATGAAGTGTTTTGAAACCTGCCAGGAGGCTGGCCACAGAACAGAGCTTAAGGCAGCTCCATGGTATTGTTGAGGCTGAAGTAGAACTCCCAGAGGCCCATGGCAGCTGGCAGAGACTGACAAAGACCCCAGGTCTCTTTTTCAGCTCTAATGCTGCTACCTATGGAGTGTCACTGCATAGGGCAGCCAAAAAGACAGGCAGGTTTGGAGTTAAAGGGCTTTCGTGGTCATAAATGTGAGGAGACTGCCAAGTGCCTAAATACTGCCTGGAAGGAGTTGCTCAAAGATACAGTTCATTTTTAAAATATTTACAGACAAAATCAGTTTAAAATATTCAATAAAATTGCATTCAGTTTTGGAGTTAAGGAACCCTGTGTGATCCAAGTTATTGAATAGCTTCCTTTTTTTTCCTTTTGCAGTTCACAATAAATGTGAGCACTGACATGCGGCACCACAGAGTGAAATTAATATTCCATGATTCTCCAGTATGGAGTGGCAAGAAACCCAGATTTGACCATGGGGTGCAGGTTGTAATGGACCCTGTGCACAGTGTGCATCTGTTTGATTGGTGGCATCCACAGTTTCCTTCTTCACACATCTGAAGACTCCCAAGTTTACATCATAAATTGTATTCTGTGCTATTTCCATAAACAACAAAATTTGATAAGCCAGTCTGTGTATATGTTTAATCACTTCTTGGGAAATAATTTCTGCTAATAAGATTAGAAAGAACTTCTGTAAAGCATTTTATTATATGAAAAATAATTCATCTGCAGAGTTTTTGGTGCTAATGAAATTTGTCCTTTTGCTTTCTGATAACAAAGCACAGCAGAAATGTATAACCAAAAGCCAACAAGGGTTTATCAAAAACAAACATGTCTGACAAATCTTACTGCATTCTTTGACAAAGTAATAATATTAGTGGACCAGAGAAATGCTGTAGATATAATTTACTTGGACTTCATCATTTGATAAAGTAGACCGAATCTACTTCTTGATAAGATAGAAAAATGTGAGCAAGACAGCATCACTACCAGATGGATTCATAACTGGTTGACCAACCACTCATCATGTAGTTGTTAATGGAGCTGCATCTACATGGAGGGAGGAGTGCAGTGGGGTACCTGAAGGATCTGTCTTAGGCCCAGTATTCTTTAATATCTTCATCAATGATTTGCATAAGATGGGGAGCTTTGCAGATGATACCAAGCTGGCAGGAATAACCAACGCTCCAGAAGATAGGCTTAACATACAGAAGGATCTTGACAACTTGAACATTGGGCCCTAGCTAACAAAATAATACTTAATGGTGAAAAAAAATAAGGTTCAGCATTTAGGCAAAAAAAACCAAATGCACAAGTATAGTATAGGTGGTACCTCCCTCAATATTAGTAACTGCAAGATGGAACTTGGAGTCCTAATGGACAATCACTTAAATATGAGCCAGCAGGCTGCTGCAACTGCCAAAAAAAGCCAACAGAGTCCTAATCAGCATTAACTGGGATAGAGTCAAGATTACGTGAAGTGTTAACATCACTTTATAATGCCTTGGTAAGACCACATTTGGAATATAGCATCCAGTTTCAGTCGTCATGATATAAAGATGATGTTGAAACACTAAAAAGAGTACAGAGAAGAGCAACAAATATTATTAAGCTAAAATATGAATGGTTGCAGGAACTGGGTATGTCTAGTTTAATGAAGGCCTAGGAGTGACATGGTAGCAGTGTTGCAATATCTAAGGGGCTGCCAAAAAGAAGAGGAAATCAACCTGTTTTCCAAAGCACCTGAAGGGAGAACAGGAACAATGGATGGAAACTAATCAAGGAGAGAATCTAGAACTAAGAAATTTCCTGACAGAACAACCAATCGGTGGGATGACTTGCCTCCAGAAGTTGTGAGTGCTCAATACTGGAGGTTTTTAAGAAGAGATTATTTGTCGTCTTAAAATTTATTAAGAAGATTAGATTATTATTAAGTTTCCTGTCTAAGCAGGGAGTTGGACTAGAAGACTAGAAGTTCCTTCCAACTCTTGCTCTGTGTAAATTGGCCCATTTTAGAGTGATCCAACTCTGAAATGTTCATTTTCACCACCTATGGGCCTATATAAATATTAGGCAGTTATAAGTTTTGAACTAGATTGGAACTGGAAGCTCTAGGTTGCCATGATGATATGGATGTGACCAAGCCCCAAAATATTTACATCAGACTGTTTCATTTCAGTGTAAAGATTCTGGAAATTGGTCCAATCTGGGACATTCTTAATTACTCATCCCTCCTTTGTAGCTAATAACATTCACAATTCACATAATACGTAGATATCCATTTCACTTCCACATGCAAATGTTCCACTCCTATAAAAGTGTTTTACTAGTTCCAAAGACTATCATCATGAATTATATATTTATGGCAAAGAAGTTTCAGATTGTTCACTTATTGATTACATCTTCACAGAATATAGGTAGTCCTTATTTAGCAACTGCCTAGTTTAGAGACTGCAGTGACAATTGTGATAAATAACTATGACTAAGTCCATTTGAAGGTCTGTAAAGGAAAGAAAAGCTAAAGTTTTAAGCACAGACATTTCATTTACCAGCTGCTTTGCTTAATGACCAAGTTATTAGTCCCAGTTGTAGTCACCTAAACAAGGGCTACCTATATAGAAAAAAACAATTGTGCTGATTCCCTTAAGCATGAATTTTGTAGGTATGCTGGAATAGATTAAATGTTTCATATTTAAAACAGATTAATAAAGATTAATGTTTATTTATTTAGTATATTTTTATCCTGCCTTTTTTATAAATAACAAGGTAGCAAACATACCTAATATTCCAGCCTCTTGTTTTCCCCACAACTGTCGTTCGATACGAAATGGGCAGCAAATAAATTTCATAAATAAATAAATTCTGTAAGGCGGGTTGGGCTGAGAGTCACCCAAATATTTTTTGTGCCTAAGGGAGCATATTCATCCCAATATCAAACTGACACTCATTTACATGTAATTAATTTGATATCTATCATACAGAAATGAAGGTTTCTTCTAGAAACAAAGAAAGCCTATTTATAGTTGTGAAATGAAACAATAAGTAATGGGTAACCGGGTAAGGGACAGTCTGGTTATAGGAAGAAAGGAGATAAGCAAACTAAAAACAGATGATCGAGTTAGCATAAAAGGAGAGATGAATAGGTGTTACATTACCATTCCTAACTTAAAAGATTTTTTCCACCTGTGCACAGCTTCTTGCTGGACAACTTACCTTAGTCCTCTAAAAATAGCTCAGATTGAATTGTCAGTTTTAATACAATCTATATTATGTGATAATTGAGGTATAAAATGGCCTTTAATATTTCAAATAGGTTCCCTTTACATATCATTCTTTTAAAGCTTTTATATTCAATATCTCTTAGCTTGACTACAGATTTGTCTAATTTCAGCCATTAGTACTAGTGAACTTTCTGCCTGAAGTTTTTTTAGTTTTTTTTTTTTTTAAATCAGTATATATTCATGTCTTGAAATCTTTGTGAAAGATTTGGAATTTTTAGCCAATTTTTCGCACAGATAATTTTCTAGATTATATGGTACCACCAATGTATTTCTTTTTTAGACTCATACAAAACATCCTGATTCATAGAATCTGCTAAGCCATATTTTACTTAATCATAAGTTGCTAAATAAAGCCCAGTTGCATGGGCTTATTTGAAACTGCAAATGTTTGTCCACAAATCATAAGAGGCTACATTATACACTCCAAATTAAATCAGTAAGAGGTCTTTGGTGCTCTCTGAGCTTGGTTGGTGTGTCCCGCCTCAATCTAGGTATCTTTTTAGATATCTTGAAGGGATTGGAGCATAAGCAGAGTGCACATACAGTTTGTTTCTGGCTCAATCTTTGATTTCCTTGCTGAACTCCATTGTAACTTGTGCTGAGCTTGGAGATAAACCAACTGCAGAGATAAAAACTTCTAGGCGAGCTGCCAACCTTAGCCTAGCATAGTAATTTACTTGAGAAATGCAAAATGCATCTATCTGCTTGTAACTAACTCAGAATGTCTTCTTCCCAGTAACTTAAAATGTGAGAAACAAAGCTTTGAGCTAAAATGTATTTCTTTCCAATCCACCTAAGTAAGGTCCCTTTGTTTGTAGAGGCACTGAGAAAATTTCATGAGCTTTGCTTGATATGAAATAATGTTTCCATAGCAATGACGGTCTTTGCTAGCTGTGTAATCTATAAAAGTTCAAGAAAAAGTTTTTGTGCGCGCCTGCTTTTCTTTCTTTCTGCCTTGCTGTTTAAGGTGGGACACTGAAAAGTTGCCCAGTTTTTGCTTTCTGATCAGAAAATAAAGCTGATTATCAGTAGCCTCGTGTTCAGAGTTTCATTGGATTTATTAGATTCTCAAAAAACCTTACAATCTAATCTAGATTTTTTTCCCCTAACCTGTTCTAGGTAACATCACTAGCACTGATGATGTTACCTAGTTGGGGTAATGAAATGTCTGCAAGAAAATAATCAAGCTCAGAGAGCACCAAGGACCCCCTCATTTCAATTCTGAGTTACAAATATTCTTCTTTACTGGTGTCAACCAGTCAGTGTATCCACTATTCTTTAATTTTCTTTGTAGTAAAAAAGACAGATTGGTTTTATGTCTAAGAGATCAAAGTGATCCAAAAAAATACATCATTTGATAACATGGAAGTGGCTACGCAGAAGTATATGACTAGAAGCAAAGCTGTTGATTTACCCAACAATGCATCAGCAGTATCTTCTAGGAGAATAGCTGATGTCATCCTAAGAGTTTACAGGATCTTTAATATTACATTGCAAAAACTGCCAAAATCAGTCAGCTTTATTTGGCTGTCAAGCTAATTTAGAAAGCAGCAATGTGACTGATGATCTAGCTATCTCTTTCATAAGCAAGTTCCACATTTAATATTTTTCACTTTCTCCTATTAACCATTACCTCATGAATATTAGTATTGTTCTCCAGTTACGTTCATTTATAGATCTTACACTGTGTTATCTTGCTACTATTACCTTACTAGGGTTGAGAAAGAGTGACTGGCCCAAAGTCACCCATCTTACTTCCTGCCTAAGGCAAGACTAGAACTCATGATTTCAGGGTTCCTAATCCTCTTCCACTATACCAGGGGTGTCAAACTTAAGGCTTAGATCTGGCCCACAGAGCTGCCCTGGAAACAGCAAAGAACCAGCCTGCAGTGCCTCTGCCAGCAAAAACAGCACCTCACGTCACCCTCCCGGGCTCCGTTTCCAGCCACAATGGCCTCCTGCAGCCTTCTGCCAGCAAAAACAGAGCCCAGGGTGTCTGTTTTTGCTGGCAGAGGGCTGCAGGAGGCTGTTGCAGCCAAGAACAGAGCCCTAGTGGGCCACGTGCAGCCTCCCTGCGCTCTGTTTTCGCTGGCAGAGGGCTGCAGGAGGACATCATGGCTGAAAACGGATCCTTGAGGAGTGATGTCAAGCTGGCCATGCCCACCCCAGCCCCCCTGAGGTTTGATGCGGCCCTCAATGAAATCGAATTTGACACCCCTGCACTATACCAAACTGGCTCTCCTATACCAAACTTTAAAGAAATACTAGTATAGGATTGTATCTATACTAGTATTTTATATATTATTTCTTCATATTTTAAGTTAGTGGATTTTGCCATTCTTAAATTAATAAACTTTGGGGAGGGGAAATAACATTTTTATTAAATAAGGAAGTACTAGTTCTATAATTAGATGCAATTCAGGTAATTAAAATTAAACAATGCAAGTGTTCCTTTCTATTATTTAAGTTTATGTTCACAGGTAATTTTCTCACAGCATAATCTCATCTGCACCTAGATAATAATTTACCAGTGACTTGTAGATGCTATAATAAATCCAGTGTTTATCTAGGCATAATAGATGGAAGATAACCAGACAACTATCCTCTCATAACAGAAGACAGGTTGGTGCTGTCGGCACTTGTAAAAGAGGACTAGATTTTAGAATGAAGCCAAATTATTGGATTACAACACTGAAGAAAGTGTTCTACCCTCTTCTAGCCATAATTGGCATTCCATGTAAGTAGGGGAAACAGCAGGAGTTGAAGGCTGCAAAATTGAGAGTGATGTTCAAGGTACTATCAACAGGGTGCAAATTAATGCACAATCAATATTGGGAGGGCATGAGTTGGGACACATGATCTAGGGAAGAGTTGGGACGGATGATCTAGGGAAGAAAAGAGAACGGGAATAAAACAGGAGTTTTATTCCTGTCCACAGAAAGCTCCTGTGAAAGAAATTCCTTATTTTTGGATCCTGAACAGCCAGAATAGTTACCTATAAATTGCAATATACTTTGATTCCAATTTGGAATTCAATCTGTATGTTCACTGACTATTTTCAGTTTAATTATGTAAACTGCATTCTAAGTTTACATCAAATATTCTGTAATGATAATGTCATGAGTATCTTTTAAAGAGAAAAGGAGTGGAAGAGTTGAATTCTGATCCTTACTAGAATCAATATTTCCAGTTGCCGATAACAAATTTCTGCAAGAAATTATTGAGCACTTGAAAATTCTGTTTTGATCTTTTTTATTGTAATTTGGATTGTGTGATCTTGCATGTATTGGCAGAAAAGCCCATGGTTAATTATTTATCTTGCAACACAATGCAAGCAGGTATCAAAAATTAGCTTTTTGATAAGAATATCATGGTTAAAAAAGGAAGGATTTTTGGCATTTTGTTCTGGAAGATTTTGAGAACAGTCCAGTAGTAGTTTAACTCATTTGCACTAATCTTGACTGTGACAAGGCTTTTGATAACCGAGTGAGCTAATGGAATAGGAATATACCCAATGAATAAGGAACGATGGAACTTTAGTAGCACAACTTCCACATGGGAGAGGAATATGGCATGCTGGAACTGAACTTAAGTAGACACTTGGAGAATAAACACTTTTATATGTTCTTATTTTATTTTTCAGCAAACATTATGACGTTAGTGATCTTCAGTCAAAGAAACTGTTTTATTTCCACCTCCAGTCGCTACCTTCTCATGGCTATGTCATTGGCTGACACAGTGGTCCTTATTCTTGTGGTTGGCATTGAGATAATTGTAGAATGCTTTTGCATAAGTCCATTCTGGTACAGAGATCCTTGGTGCACCTTGCGGGATGTGTTCAACTATGGTGCAGTTAACACTTCTGTCTGGATGATGGTTTCTTTCACCATTGAGCGTTTCATTGCAATCAACAATACCAAGCTCAGAATGAAAATCTCTTCTCCCAGAAAAATACTTCGTGTTATTGTTGTGATTCATGTTTGCTGTTATACTGTGGCCATCCCCCACTACTGGTCTAACTATTCAGAAATGGAGAATGGTACAGGACATGTCATTTGCAAATATAACCCTGAACTCCCCAGTGCATATGTGAAAGGACTTGTCTGGTTCCAGACTTCTGTGATCTATATTATTCCATACATCATTATCTTTACCTTAAACAGCCTCATTCTAAGGCAGATAATCCACAATAACAAAGTACACAGTGTCACTTGGGCAGTCTTGCGCAGAACCACTCCTGCAACTCATTTTCGTAACTGGAAGAAATCAATCATCCTTTTGGTTATGGTTTCAATGACATATGCCTGTCTCTGCACCCCCAGGTTTGTGACTCAAATAATCATAAAAACCTCCTACTATGACATAGATAGGCAAGATTATTCTAAGACCATTAATGTTGTAACAGATATTGGTACCATGCTGGAAATGACTAACACTGCTATCAATATGTATCTGTATGCTTGTACCCAGCCTGCTTTCCGAAAGGAGCTGATCCGATACTTGCAGGGTATTCTATGTTACTGGCCAACAAAAAGAGAGCATCCAATGAATGTACTTTCAGTATTGAGTTAGATAGGCAGAAGTGGTACTATTTGGTTGAGCTACAAAACACTGGAAGTTTATGGTGTTTCACTTGCAGAAATGCTGGACTATTCCCTTTTAATGATGATAAAGCTGCTAATTCAGCATTAAATTCCATAAATTTTGCCATCATTCTGTGAGGAAGTTAGCACCCACCCCTCTCCTAGAAAAATGAAATATCCTAGGAAATATTAAAAAGGCAGAATATTTCCTCTAAAAACGTAAAAACTCAGAAGCAGAAACTCACCTCAGAAGCAGAAGCTCACCCCCATCTTTGCTAATGGACCATTACTCTGGCCTAGGCCAGTCTATTTTACATAACAAAGATCTACTCCAGGTAGAGTTATAATAGGAATTGGCCACTACATCATCATCCAGCAAGGCTCAACCAAGCCTGGGACTCAGGACAGCCTACAGAGCTGCCCCTGCATGGCCCAATGGGAGTCTGACAACCAATCAGAATACAAGTTCAAATTCAAATCCCAACAGAGGGTATAAAACCCAGGGACTCTCAGCATATCAGCCCTTCTCCTTCTTTTCTTTCACCCAACATCTTGAAGCATGTGATCATCCTTTTCACTTTGAAGCTCCAAGCTATGCCGTCTTGTCCACCATTAAACCATCTTTCCAAACAGCCTCCATGTTACCAGTGTCTTTTTCCCCACTTGGAACTGAACCCAGAAGGATAATTCCTCCAACAATTTGGCACCCCAGATGGGACTCCAAGCTAACCTAACCAATGGACCAGGCTGAGGTAAGATTCCCTTGCTTGCAAGCAGACCCATTGAGTTTGTGGGTGAATTTTCCTGGACCTTGGCCATTTGGAAAACAGGTTTTAAAGGGGTTCTGAGTGTTGAGTTCAAAGGCTGCTTGTTAGGAAAATGAGCACCTCTAAATTCTAAATTGAAACCATGGGAAGTATGTGTATGCCTGCATGTGTGTGAGTGAGAGGGCCCTTCTCCCAAACCCAACTGGATCTTGCTTCCTCTGTGCATTTCCTAACCACAGAAAGACCAAGAGTCTGGAGAGCATGGGGGGTTTGCCAGAGCACAGGACCTTTTGTTATGGAAAGAGGAAGAGTGTGTGTTTGAGAGGGTGGCTTCACCCTTGGACAGCAGCTGGATCTCATTACCCTGTTAGACCTCTGGCTTCACCCCTGCCTGTTGCTAGCACTGAGCACTGAGCAACAGGATTGGGAAAGCAAGGGGAGGCCATCAGAGTGTGGGACCTTCTGTATATAAGAGGGAAAAGCCAAACGGGTTATGATTGAATGGAGAAAGAAAGTTTTTGTTGTTGTTTTTTATTCAGTGTATCCCAAAAACAAACCCCAGGATTTTAGGTAATTGTGAATTTAGGTAATTAGGAAGTTGTGAAGTAATAGGAGCACCAATACTTGCCTGCAAAGAGCAGCAAGTCCTCCTGGATTTGAGCTGTTCCAAATCCAAGAACCTGAGCCAGAAGAGGAGTGCCAGTACTTTCTGTGGGGACACAGAAAGTTCTCCCAGACTGTCTTTTTTGGGGATAGTAAGTCCTCACAAACCATTTTTCCCCCAGTCTGAAAACCGTGGCCGGAAAATTCCCTCGGAAGTGAGTGCACATACTTTGTAAAGGGAATCCAAGACATTCCATCCATTGGAGCCAGTAACTGGGTTTGGATCAAGCCTCCATTGAAAGTCATTACAGCAACCAGAGTGGGGCAGACCTTCGCAAGCCTGGCTGACCACCCATACCACCAGGCCAAGCCTATACCACCTAGAGACATGAAGGAAAAGACCAGGGGTGGGATTCAAATTTTTTAACAACTGGTTCTGTGGGCATGGCTTAGTTGGTGGGCATGGCTTTGTGGTCATGTGACTGGCTGGGTGTGGCCAACTCAACATCACTCACATTGAGGCAGGCATCTCCTCGCCTGGCCTCTCATGACTGTGGGGATGCTGCAACAGTCGTAAGTGTGAAAAATGGTCATAAGTCACTTTATTCAGTGCCATTGTAACTTTGAATAGTCATTCCACACAAGCAAAGTACCAGCAAAGGAGGGGGAAAAAACTCCAGAGACGTTCCTGTGACATGAAGTCTAGTCCTGCCAAGAATGTAATAAGGGTTAATGGAGAGGCAGTTTCTGTAAGCAACACCAGAATGTTTTCTTCCTGTTTTCCTTACAGGATTAGGCCAGTAATTTCTTCTAACAACCAGTTCTCCAAAATGCTTAGAATGTTAACAACCAGTTCTAGCAAATAGGTGCGAACCTGTAGAATCCCACCCCTGGAAAAGACCCTGAGATGGACCAGTAAAAGGCTAAAAGACTCTTTTCAATCCCCAGAAGACAGTTAGAAAGATTATGGGGGGAAGGGGGGAAATTCATTGTAATGTGAAATTCATTGTAATGTTTTCATTCTTGTATCATTTATATTGTAATCAGTCTAATGTACTCATGTAAGGATTGTATTTGAGTGGCTGGCCCAGCAAGTTCTTAACACCTTGGACTTCTGTCTGGTGGGAGGGAAAATTGTCCAGCATGCTTGTATTGTCTGTATTGTAAAACTAGCTGCATACACAAGCACACACAGAGACACCTCATTCAGAAAGACAGAGGTTACCCCCTTCACCTACCTCCACACAAAGCTGCTCCTAGCTTCCTTTTTTTAATGTGTTTTTTGTTTTTGTTTTTTCTGCTCTTTAGCATTAAGGCCCAAGCAGTCATATCTCCTTGCTAATTCCAGGCAATCCCCTCACTTGAAGAGATAGCAGAAAAGAGATCTCCAAACCCCAAGCCCTGACTGTGACTTACAAATTATGCTGCACAGGAGGATATGTTGCACTTGTTGTCTCCTGACGAGTCCCAGGGCTCATTGTGTGTAATTTTAAAAATACTAAATAGCCTGGATTGCACACTGGCTAACCTCATTTTGGCCTCACAAATCCTGGAAGCTAAGAGCTAGGGCAGGTTCAGTAACCATAACCTTGGAAATGGGCAGCCTGCAATTTAAAGGCAAACCATGGCTGTGAAGAATATAGGGGCTTGTGCTTACAACCTGACTGTAAGCTCACAAAAAAGTACATCAAACATCTGAAAATTAATTGGCATGAAAAATTGGATATTGTAAAAAAAATAATTCCAGAACTTTTCCCAGGCCGCTAGACCTTCATGGTTGAAAGCTTTTGGGAGCTATTGAATGAATCCTTTTCTGTTGCCTTTTTATCAATGCCTCCCCTCTGCATCAGAAAAATTAAAAGCACCCATCAAGTCTCCCTAATCTGATCACCTTTTAAACTTTTGTCAAAACACTCACATGTTTTGGGGAAAAAATGAGGGCTTGTAGGAAGTTAGTACCCACCCCTCTCCTAAAAGAGGAGAGCCACCATTAAAACTATCTTTCCAAGCAATCTCCATATTTCCAGTGTCTTTCTACCCAGATGGATATTTATTCCAACACCCTGGCACACATTAAAAATGAAATTCCAACAACATCAGAGCAGGCATCAGACAACATATATGTACCCATATACATATAGAATATATAAGTAACCATACACATATAACATATATATGTATGTATGTATATGTATTATATACACATATACATTAATCACAGTCTGTTTTGGATACATTGTGGAAAAAAGAGTATTGAGAGTTAACAGGGTTGATACTAAATGGTACAAAGTTATTACAAAATCTAGTTCTGCTTTGGTTACCACGAAACCTCTTCCTGTAGCGCCTGTGTTTGTTTTCTAGGCTGTTTTTTGTGACTAAGACAATATAAATTTCTTATATTAATTCTTACTAAAACTGGAACCTTTTTCTACATTTGAAAAAAATATTTTTTCACATAGAAGGAAGGAACTTTATTCCAAAAGTACCTTTTTTGCAACAACATCTTATCTTCTGTCTTGAGCAGTCTATAAATCAATGATTTATCTTCCCAGCCCTGAAACAGGGAATTTATCTCAAATCCGGGGAAGAAAAGAAATGGTGTCTATGTGGAGGAAAAGTTGCTGGGCTATCAGCCTGCAATCTGTAGATCTGTTGGGTACAGATAATCCCCAACTTACAATCACAATTTGGACCCAAACCTCCATCGCTAAGTAGTTGTTAAGTTCCATCGTAATTGTTAAGTGTGTCCATCATGTGACTGTGCCCAATTTTACAAAAATTTTATCACAGTCATTAAGGAAACCCAGCTTCCTTATTGACTTTGCTTGTCAGAAGCCAACTGGGAAAGCCACAACTGATAATCACATGATCTCAGAACACTGCAATTGTTGTAAATAGATGCAAGTTGATGCTGCAATAGTCGTAAGTGTGAGAACTGGTTGTAAGTCACTTTTTTCAGCACAAAATTGTTGTTAATTGAGTGATAAGAAGTCAAGGATAGCCTGTATTAGACCATTACAAAATAAACGATTAAGCTGACTTGATGCTGAAATCATGAAATCTATATGAAATCATAGTCTTACGTGAAGTGTAGGTGGAAAGTTCCATTGGTATAATTTGCACCAAGCTTGGTAAGGCATATTGAGATTTATGACCTCCCACAGCCCACAGTTTGAGAGGAGCAAATTATATACTGGCAGACTGAATGCAGCCTCCAAGTTACTCTTTTTGTTTCCCTGAACTTAGAGCCACAGTAACGAACTAAATGACTAAATCCTGGCAGTGAAAGTCAGAGCAGATTTTTAAAAAGATAAAATAAGGTTTTATTTGCCAGTTTGTTTGCTTCAGTAAAATTAAACATCTCTAACATATTTTATTAATGCCGAATAAACTTGTATTAGAGAAAAATATGTTTGTGTAACCAGTTCTGTATACATTTAATTTCCTGTGTCACAGTAATTCATTATCTGATTTCTGATTTCCAAGAACAGGCATCTTAACAGAGGTTTTGCAATTTCCTTTGCCTTCTCATCTTGCATTGTTAATGCTGCAGAAGAGACAAGCCTGGAAGTGGAGCTTTTACAATAAATATTAGTCAAAGATGATAGCTAACAGATATGCATGCTAATTCCATAACTACACTTATGGTAGCATAGGAAATATTTTCCATATTTTAAAAAAAGGTTCTGCTATTCACTTCAACTGTCAATATGGTTTCTTGGACCAAATTCAAATATTTCACTTTCCTGCAACAAAGCACTCCTAGAGGTCACACTTGTAAAACAAGGAGATACTTAAAATCGTTCTCTTTTTCTTAATTTTAGCAGGATTGTGGCAAATTCACCCAATATTTCAGTCCTGTTTGTCCCCTTTTTTAAATATTGGTCCAACTTCCTGGATGCCTGGCGACAGCCTGTGGAGGCTGTCAGGAGTAGGGAAGAGGGGGGAAGGCGCAACTATAGTCTGATTAAGGAGGATCTCTAGCTGCGCAGCCCCACAGTTACGCCTTCCGCTCCTCTGCTCAGGTTGACTGACTTCTTTTGTTAGCCAAAGGAACTGAGCACCTCTGAGGCTGCAATATGAGACTACTTCTTACAGAGACTCACTGCCAACTCCCACACCTCTTGTACTGAAGACTGAAGTATTTTTTGAAGGCAGCTGAGCCACAATTGTCAATGTTCCCAGCACCACCCAAAGTTGAGTGTGTAAGTGTCTCTTTTCCTTCTGAAATTGGTCTGGTGTAGTATAGCAAGGGAGCTAGAACCCAAAACGATATGGTGAGAGGAAGAAATAACTCGGGACTCAAACTCCTATCGGGAGGGCTAGGGTTAGTCCACCATGCCTCTCTAACCTGGGAGTACTCCAGGTATATTGAGATTGTGGCATTCACTCCCAGCTAGCATGACCATTATTACTTCCAAAAGACACCAAGGTGGGAAAGGTTAGTTTGTGGAGAAGGAGCTATATGGGGAACCAAGAAGCTCCACACCTTGAAAAGTTTACTTTCTGCCAAAGCTAGGGATTCAAGCATGATTCCAAAGAAAAGAAATTAAGTTGGTATCAAAGTGTTTAAGATAATGAGCTGAGTTTCTTCTTTGCAACTCTTTTCTCTGGCCATGATGATCCAATAATTGTGAGTACCATAAGATCAATATAAAATACAGTGTTGCATTCATCATCTGCAAGTGTAGTTATAATTAAGTCATTTACATGCCTATCTATATTGGCATATGGATAGCAGTATAATAAAATGATTTGGATTACCTGTTTACATGTAACTATGTAAGTTATAGCATTTAATGTGGAAAATACTTCATGTAGTAGGCATATACAAGGAGAAAGTTACTGCTGCAGAGTTTAAGGAATCTGTAGGTTGTCTTTACCTTGTATCTGATTACAGGGAGAGCTTAATTAATTAAGGCCCAGGGGAACAAAGACATTCTCCCTGGGTTTTGTCCCCAGACTGCAGTTTCCTGTTTTGGCAGCCATATGGTAGAACTGAGACATTTTGTAACTGCAAGCAACATGATAGTAGCTGTTGCCCTACATCATATAAACTCACTTTCCAGAGTAGACAAAGAAACAATGACATATGTGGAGGCTTGGATTTTTCTAATAACTACCTTCTTGTGTATCAACAGTTTGAATTTTATTCTTTATAATATTGTGTCACAGAAAAATGGTCATATCAATTCTCAGATGCTCCTGCCACTAGAAGTAGCAGCAGTTTTTATATCTTGATTGTTGATGAAGAAGAGTACTCCTGAATATTTTATGTATTTCAAATACATTTAGAATATATGTTTATAATGGCCACATTCATAAACAAGCAACTTATGTTCAAGATTTGGGTTCTTCTTGGGATAGATCTGAATATAACCACGAGAAAAATAAGCTACATTATAGCAATAGCACTTAGATTTATATACCGCTTCACGGTGTTTTACAGCCCTCTCTAAGTGGTTTACAGAGTCAGCCTATTGTCCCCAACTGGGTCCTCATTTTACCGACCTTGGAAGGATGGAAGGCTGAGTCAACCTTGAGCCAGTGAGAATCAAACTGCCCAACTGTTTGCAACAGCAGTCAGCAGAAGTAGCCTGCCATTCTAACCACTGTTCCACCTTGGCTCTTCTTTTAATTTACATTATATGCACAATCTGTTACTATGTAAAATCTTTCTCGGTTTGAATTTGAATGTTGGTAACCCAGTAGAAAACTCCTTGTTGATGTTTTGAGCCAAACATCATCAGACAACCTTCTTGCCTAGCAGTGTGTGGAGTGGAGGATGGAATTATGCCCTGAAGCACTATGGCCGTGGTGGCGAACCTTTTTCAGCTTCCGTGCCAATAATTGTGTGCACACCCACTTGCGCACACTCATGTGCCAGCACCCAGAAGGCAATGCATGCTGGGGGCACCCACACCCCCTGCGCATGCATACATGACCCCCCTCATGTGTCACGCATCTGCGCGTGACTCCCTCCTCACGTTCCACGTGCATCCCCCTCTGCCCTCTGTGCATGCACGCAAGATACCTGTCAATCAGCTGTCGGATGGCAGTGCATGTGCACATGTGCAGTGGGGGCTCTTCTGGGCAACCTCTCACGTGCCGGGGAAAATGGCTCTGCGTGCCACTTCCGGCACGCATGGCATAGATTCACCAACATGGCACTATGGTATGCAATGACTGTGTTTAACCAGCTTATTGAATTAATCCACATCCAGGTTGCTCAACATATAAGGAATCAAGCTAATCAGATTTTGGTCAGAAAAAAATAGAACCAATACCACGCTTCCCCGAAAATAAAACCCTGTCTTATATATTTTTTGCCACAAAAAAGGCACTAGGTCTTATTTCGGGGGATGTCATCCACTGGCTAACCTCACTTACATGTGTCACCCCCGGCCTCCTTCTTGCTGTCAGAGGCCTTCAGAAAGTTCTTCTTCTGCAGCCTGCAAGGCTTTCCTGGAGGCCTCTGCAGCCAATAACAGAGCTCCAGATCGATCCGGAGTTTTGTTATCAGCTACAGGGGCCTTCAGGAAAGCCTTGCCAGCCTTGCCAGCTGCAGAAGAAATGGGCTGGCAAGGCAGGTGTCGGGATGTGCAAGGCCTGGCTGCAACTGTCCAAAGGTAAGTAGTAGGCCAGCTCCACGTACACCTCATCCCCACCCTAGCTTAATTTTGACCTGTGCACCCTGGAGTGGGCGGGATCTTAATTAGGGCTTATTTTGGGGATGAGGCTTATATTGGACGCATGTGTAAAAATCAAGCTAGGGCATACTTTCAGGGTAGGTCATATTTTGGGGGAAATGGTATTAACATGAAGTAAGTTTAGTATTTGTACTAATTCCAGTATTTGATCATCTGATCAAATTAAGTGTGTTATGTGAACAGAGAGATTTGGCTGTTAGCACCACAAGTCTAAGCCTATTCACTAGTATGGCATTGTGCATATTTACTATATAATCCAATGTGATACTTTCAAGACTTCTTCTGATGAGGTGGGAAAAAACATGTTTAAAGTTTTTGAAAATCAGGCTAGTTTACAAAACACGATACTAGGGGTGATTTGAGTTGGTAAAACATCTCTTTTGTAATACTTTGGGACTTTTTATTCTAGTATGACGCCTTTCCTGGGGTTACTTAATAATCTCATCCATTTCATTGTGTGCTTTCACATAAATAGCCTCTTTCAATTATCCTAGCAACTACAGTACATCATGTGAAAGTGGATAAAATGGCAAGAGGCTACAGCGGACTGCCAATCACTGATGTTTTGTGTGTTCTTTTTAATTATTTCATATGAATTTTCTCTCAATTTTCTAGTTTCTAAGTAACTCAGATGAATCACTCTAAAAGCAGAATTTACTGTAATATAAATTCAATTTATATTATAACAGCTTGGGTCCTGGAGTTGTGGGTGCACCATCAGTGAGGTTTCTAAGAAAATATTGGAGAACTGTTTGTCTGGGATGATATAAAGGGCACCCGCCATAGGCAGGGGGGTTAGTCCAGAAGACCTCCAAGCAGGGGTGGGATTCAGATTTTTTAACAACTGGTTCTTTGGGCATGGCTAAGTTGGTGGGCGTGGCTTGGTGGTGATGTTATTGGTTGGGTGTGGCCAACTCAATATCACTCACATTGAGGCAGGCATCTCCTCGCCTGGCCTCTCATGACTGTGGGGATGCTGCAACAGTCGTAAATGTGAAAAATGGTCATAAGTCACTTTATTCAGTGCCATTGTAACTTTGAATGGTCACTCCACACAAGCAAAGTACCAGCAAAGGAGGAGGAAAAAACTCCAGAGACATTCCTGAGACAGGAAGTCTAGTCCTGCCAAGAATGTAATAAGGGTTAACGGAGAGGCACAGGATTAGGCCAGTAAAGTAGAAAAAAACAAAAGGATATTTCTTCTAACAACCAGTTCTCCAAACTGCTTAGAATGTTAACAATCCGGTCTAGTGAATAGGTGCGAACTGGTAGAATCCCACCCCTGCCTCCAAGGTCCCTCCCAGCCCTAGGATTCTATTGTTCAATTTAAGTTATATTTAGTTGTATCCTGTTCCTCCTATTTCTTGTAAATCTACTTTAAAAGTGTGATCCATGGCATGCTATTCAAACTTCAGATACATTTATTGAATCACAAAAGAATACATACTCTGGTGTATACAGTGATACCACTTCAGATATATTCTACATATAAAATCTGACCAAGTATTACAATAGCAATGCCCCAAAAGTAGGAGATGAGGTTTCTCTGAACAACCTTCCTTGGCGCATCAAGGAAAGAACATCAACTCTTACATGAATAGTTTCCTTATCAAATATAATATCTTAGAAATAGAAGCTTTTTCTTCAGCCTTTTTATTATTGAAAAAAATTACAAAGGAGAGGGGGGGAATTATAACAGCAGTGTCACAATGCAAGCTCCACCCCTGTGTGCAGGTATTGTGATATCACATGCATATAAAAAGGGAGGCAGATGTTAACAATGTGTCCAATCTTGTAGATTCCTCCAATTACCGTACAACAAAGGTAGGGATGTCAGTTTAGATTCATAGTGTCAACTGAATTAAGAACTTTTTAGCTATGCAACTTTATGTGCAATAAAATGCAACATTAGTTACTTTGTATTCCAGCTTTAATGTGCCTACCAAACATAACACTCAAACCTATTTATAAAAACAGTTGTGGAGTCCTGGGGGCTCTCAGTGTAACATCAGTTTAATGAATGGGATTTGCTCACCCAGAGAACACCAAGGAGTTAACGGTTCAACTCTGAGCTACATTTATTCTCTTCCATTATTATTCAATTGTCATTCAATTTACAGTTTTATCCCATTGTTACAGGATACTATTCTTGCTAGCAGGATTATTATAGCAGGGAAAAGGCATTCAAAAATGACATTTTCTCACTGAGATAAATTGTGCAAATCTCTCTTTCTTTTTCCTGTCATACCAGCCAGTGGCACTTGAAATGTCACAAACTTGGGCAAACATCAGAGGTTGGTACTCAGTAATATTGTTAATAAGTGTCATAGTTATCTTGCTTCTGCCAAGCTCTGCATCACTTTATGAATGTTTTTTCCTGATTGTTGAAAAATTGTTTTCCCAATCTGGTTTTCTCCAGATATTTTAGAATAATAACTAGAACTCCCAATCCATTCCAAACACAAAAATCTTGTCTTGTTGGAAAAGGTTATTTTAAATATGGAGCAATTCTCATCACATTAATCTGCATGGCTTTAAATATCAGTTGTCTCTAAATCTGTTTCTCCTAAAGAACTTCAAACAGTTGTCCCGCTGCTATAGAAAAATCATCATCATAAGGGCCACTCACCAGGCATGAATCCCTAAAGTTAGACAGATAAATAGCTAGCCTTTTAAATACATTCTAAAGCAGGGGTGTCAAATTCAACTTCACTGGACTGTGGTTCACCTTGGGCGGTTGGGCAGGTGTGGCCAACTGGGTGGGCATGGCCAGCTTGATGCCAGTTACTGGGTGTGGCTGACTGGGTGTGCATGGCCAGCTTGACACCACTCCCTAAACTGCTGGCATGTTTCCTCTTTGCATTAGGTAGACTGGGCCAAAGCCACACTGGCCCAATGTTTCCTCTTTGCATTGGGTAGGCCGGGCCAAAGTGATGTGGGCCAGCCCCTTATATTTTCCAGGACAGCCCCACAGCCTGGATCTTACCACATCGTGCACTGCATCCGGCTCACAGGCCTTGTTTGACACCCCTGTTCTAAAAAATATGTGCATTCTTTGACATAATGCACTGTCCCAGTATCCTTTCTGCAGAATTAATCTGTTCAGAGATAGCAATGTCCTTATTTTTTCTAATTCAGATGTTATGTTATATGTTCAAACGACATACATTCAGTGGTGTGATACAACCGGTGTAACCAGTTCAGTGATCGTGTGCTTCACTATTGCTATTACTAATCCCAAACCTTGGGTAAACACATCATGGAAAATCAGGCTCAAACAAAAATATGTAAAGGGGAAAAGGCACTCTGGAACCTGTTGTCCAATTCCAGTTAAACATGAGTATAATTACAGGAGTTGTCAATCAGAGCTACACCTGCATTCACCAGCACTTCAGACATCTTTATCCCTTTGACTGCCAAATGTACCAGTTAGTCATGAAATGGGAACTACCAAGCAGAAATCTCAAAAGTTGCAGGCTGGAGTGAGAAGCTGAATAAACGGTGGGGGGGGGACACTTCCTGGGTGGGAGGGTTTCATATTCTATAGCTCCCCCCAGGAAGTCTTTGGAGCAAATGCGAGAGCTTGGTGGAGTGGGGGGAGATGAGCGAAGAGCTCTGGGGGCGGGAGAGACGCAACTTCTGGGAGATAGTTCAGTGTCACAGGAGAGGCAGCAGCGAGACTGGTCAGAAGGCTCCTTAGGAAGGAATAGCCCCACCGCCTTTCCCCACACATTCGAGGAAAGAGGGAGAAGAAACAGTCATCAGTGGGGCTGCTCTTTTAGTAACCGCTCTGGAAGCCTGTTGGAAAAGCTGCTCTAAAGTTGGCGGAGAGGCAAGAGGAGCCGGAGTCTGGTGCCGGAGCGAAGTGGGCCCACAGGCGGGCGGAGCTGAACGAGCTGCGGGGATGTCTCAATCAAAGCAAGAAGAAGCGGCGGAACGCGGGGGAGCCTCGAAACTGGGTGCCGCGTTTCGATCGAGCTTTTTCTTTTTCGTCAGGCCGGGCAAGGCTGCGCGCGGAGGTTTCGCCAACGGGAACGTTTCCCTTCAAACGTTCCCTAAGTGGATTATAGCCCGCTCTGGTGGGCTGCGCGCCGCGGGAAACGGCCAAGGCTAAAGTGGAAGTCGCCCTCTCGGTCTCTCGCCGAGGACGAAGTGAATGAGAAGGCGAAGTTCGGCGTTTCCCTCGGAGGCTGGAGTTCAAGGAAAGGGAAAGAGAGAGAGACCGACCGGCGGAAAGAGAACTGCTGCGTCGCGGCTGAGCAATCGGCGTGGGCATGACGGCTTAACTAGGAAACTAAGGCTGGGCTCGGAAGAGACGGCCGTTTCGATCCCGAGATTCGCCCACAGTTGCTGACCGCGAGGCAGGTTAGGCCGCTCTCTATTCTGCCCCCCGAAGTGCCCATAAATCTCGCGGGCCTTTTCGCTATTTTCTCTTCCAAGCTCCGGGCACGTGTCTGTGTTGAGATAGCATCCAATTAAAGGGAGGCGCGTTAAGGCGAGGTCTGCGTTTCTCGGACAAAGGTCAGCTTGCGTCGGGGTTCGGCTCCTTAAACAAAAGACCGGAGGAGCGTTTTCTTCTGTCGGGAGCAAAGGGTTTGAGGTGGAGTTGCTGGGAAGTTTCCCGAAAGGGTGCTGAGGAAGCCGCCTCTTTTCGGATTGCTCATTGCGCGAAGCGGGACGGATGGATGCGGCGCTCCGGTTTGTGCTGAGGGAAGTTAACTAAATTCAGTAGCGGTTTCTCCAAGTAAGTGGTCATTTGAACTATTTTAGGTTTCCCAGCTCTACTACTTTTCCAAAACCTCGGAAAAGCTCCAAAATATACGACCTGTTTCTAAATACGTTAGCTTCCCTTCAACAGTTGCTCTCTCAGAGTTAAAAATACCTGCTGTGGGGGCAGAGCGTTTGTTTATCACGAATTGTTTAAGCTTTCATCTGGGAGCCTAGCTCATCAGAGTTACTTTTCTGACGCATGCTTATTTACACATTTAAGGATTGCAAGAGCAAGTAGCTGTTGCTTGGCAGAGATGTCCAGCTGCCTTGATTTATATGGTTTCAGTGGACCTGTTAACAAAGTCCATCCAGGGGGCTTGCTTGTTGCCAGGATCTACTGTTGACTCTGAATGTTGACAGGTGTCATTGAGTCTGATCAAGTGCTTGGGGATAGAGCTCCGTCCTGATAGTGACATTGATGCTTCTGTGGTGGCTCATTTTGAGAAGCTTATTCAGACAGAGCTTACTAGAAAACGATCTCAAGGAAGCAGTTAAACACACCGATATGCAAGTTGATTTGAGCAGGAAGAACTTTTATGATACATAAAGCCACTCTCTCTACCATTGGACTGCTTCTGGAAATTAATAGAAGTGCAAAATCCCTTTTAAAAGATAAAAAGAGGCTGGGTATATAGGGCCAGTTAATTATACCTCCAGAGGTATTAGAAGAAATATCCTTCTGGGTTCAGTTTAGGGATGGGTTTCTCCCAGTTCTGTCCACCTCTGTAGAACCAGTAGCTCTGAAGAGCAGCAGACATAGAACCAGTTCTGTTTCTGCTGATGTTTTTGCCCACCTGCCCAAACAGGCACTTTCCTGATCTTTATTTCTTGATTTTTCAACTTCAGCTGCTGAACGAGGCACAGCTGCAGTTATAAAAACAAGAAAAGAAGGCTGTTTCAAAGTCTGCTTCTCTGCAGGCAGCTGCTGCTGCTGATTTATAGGCGGGTGGCTCGCAGCCTGCAGGGAAGCTCGTAGTTAACCCTGTTGTATCCCACCCCTAGTTCAGTTCCAAGTGGGGGAAAAGAGACTGGAAATATGGAGGCTGTTTGGAAGGTTGCTTAATGGTGGACAGCAGGACCACATGGCTTGAAGCTCCAAAGAAGGATGATTACATGCTCCAAGGTGAAGGGAAAGAAAAGAAAAAGGCTGAGGTGCTAAGAGTGCCTGGGTTTTATAACCTTTGTTGGGATTTGAATTGGAGCTTGTATTCTGATTGGTTGTCAGACTCCCATGAGGCCATGCAGGGGCAACTCTGTAGGCTGTCCTGAGTTCCAGGCTTGGTTGGGCCTTGCTGAATCTGCACTGAAAGGCTTTTGGCAATTGCTATAGCTTTACCTGGAGATCTTTGTTATGCAAAATATTCTGGCCCAGGCCTTAATGGCCCACCCATTAACAAAGGTGGGGGTGAGCTTCTGCTTCTGGGGTGAGTTTCTGCTCTTGAGTTTCTACTCTTTTTAGAAGAAATATTCTGCCTTTTTAATATTTCCCAGGATATTTCATTTTTCTAGGAGAGGGGTGGGTGCTAACTTCCTACAGAGGTAAGGATATAGCCAAATTCTGGCTTATATCAACAAGCAGTGGACCCCAAAACTGCATGTCATATTCCAGTAGAACTCTGGGAGCTCTTTTCCAAATTTTATATGCTTGTCCTCAGTAATTGCTTGTACCCAATCTAGTAGTCAACTCTCAATCCAACTGACTTTCTGTATGTACTGCAGAAATCGAGAAATCAACCAAATGAAAGGGCTTAAAATTTCCAGAAGCAATCTTATTTCAGCTGAAATGCTTAAATGTTAATGTGAGGGAAACCATTCTGGCGCTGCTGTTCCCCTTTATTGTAAAACCAGTTTAACTTTTAAGTGATTGGAGCATAAGCAGACTTTATTTGCATCAATATAATAAAATGTTCAGTAAACGTAAGAACTCCACAATTGACAAAGTTATTCAAAAATAAAATGTTGAAGATAAAGTTAATATTAAGTACAGGAAATCAGGTAGTTAAAATAAATATAAGTTTATTGCATGCTAATGCTCTCTACAAGAACTTGAACTACTAAAGGTCAAAGTATATTTGCAGTAGATAAGAGTCAAGAAAATTCAAGGTGAGGCTGGACTTGGATCTCCTGTGGGTGCAAAGGAGCTTGAGACTGTTTGACTCCTTCCTTGGGCTCAGCCTGGTCATCTCCTGCAGTTTAATGCCAATGGTCAACTTTTTAGACCCACTGGAAATCTTTTTAACCTAGTGATACTATCATATTCTCTATTTGGCTTTAGGAGA
Organism: Pseudonaja textilis; assembly: GCF_049901715.1. Classification (NCBI taxonomy): domain Eukaryota; kingdom Metazoa; phylum Chordata; class Lepidosauria; order Squamata; family Elapidae; genus Pseudonaja; species Pseudonaja textilis. The sequence continues at coordinate 34,715,020 of NC_141992.1, read as the reverse complement.
GCCTGAAGATTCAGTATTGCTTTCAGAGCTTAGCCTGTAATTGAATAATTAAAGCTGAAGATTATGGTAACTAGGGATATACAAGCAGTAGTGTCAATGAACAGACTAATTGTTGTAAATAAAAACAGGTGCTGACTGGCTGCTGGATTTCACTGCCTGAAGACTAGTACATTTGTCCTGAGATTGTTTTTTTTTTAATAAAGTTTTATTTGAGTTTTCACACATACAAAATACAAATAAAACATCTTTTTTGAAAATAGCATGGTCCCGGGTTGAACTTCTTTATACAGACACAAAATTCCATGCTCCTTTTTGTGTTCTATTCCATATCTTATACTATTCTACATTTTGTATATAGTTTTTCCCCTTTCAATTTTCTCAATTTTATTTTGATTATCTCATCTCAATTCAAATCATTATATTTATACTTTTGTCTGTTCTGTTTCAATTTCATATTATCTTTTCTCATTAAACAAATTTTCTCCTGTAGTTACTAATTGGAGTATGACACCTTTATATCTTTTAATTACATCCATTCAACTTTTATTTAAACTTCAATATATACCTTAAGGTTATGACCTTCACTATAATACATAATACATAACTTCCAATCAAATTCTGTCTGGTACATTCTTATAATACACACTATATTCTTTAAAAAAAAAGATTATAAATATATGTAATTATAAACCCTCATTCCATTCCAATTCAGTTCTATCAATAATCATTAAAATCTTAACATCTTCAAGACTTCTTTCCAATTAAATATCATACTTCCTTAAAGACACACATAATCTCCATAATTAATTTTTCCCTTATTTCTCTTCACATATGTTTTGTAAATCATTAAATATTCATTTTGTTACATTTATTTATTGACAAGCATTCCACTAAGTTACAATAACTATTTTATCAAACATTTTAATTATACATTGTTTCATATTTTCTAAAATTATTTCTGTTTCTAATATAACAATACTATCTTATGTACCTTTGTAGAATCCCTTTTTCCATTAAATTTTCACCCATTATCTCTAAATAGGCCCTGTTTCTCTATATTTTGTTTCTGTCCTTTAGAACTTCTTTTCCTTTCTTTCTTCCCTCTCTTCTTCTCCCTCCCCTTTTTACCCCCTTGTCTCTCTACTTCTAATTCTCTCTTCTGCATTTCCCTCTTCTGTTGCTTTCTGATTTTATACTTATTTTTCACTCTATTTTGGGGGGAGTTGTTTTTCCCAATCTTAAACTTTCCATTCTCTTTCTCCCCTTTCCTTTTTTTCCCCCACCTAAGATTACTTGTTCATTAAAGATGGCTTCTTCTTTGTCTCAATCTTCTTGTTCTACAGGCATTTCTTGTTGTTTCTCATAATTCCAAATCTCCATTTCTAAAACCTGAAATATGAAGCCAAAAGAACCTCTCCCTTCTTGTGCATCTTCTTTGTACTTTTTAAGTTCCATTTTCAGTTCTTCTAAAGGAGGAGCCATTTTAAACAGTTTTAAACAACCACCCGATTGATTTTAGTCATTCAAATACAATAACCAAAAATCCAGAAATCATCAAGTAATCCAAATAGTTCCAAGTTATTTCTTCTTATTTCTTTTTCCACTTTCTCTTCCTGGGGTTTTTGTTGCAATATTTCAGTTAAAATGTATCTTTTGGAAGTCTTGTTGAGATTTTGCTGTAAGTTCATTTTAATTCCAGGCAGTCTCCTTCCTTTCAGATCCTGCCCTTTTATTCTTTTTCTCTCCTTTCCTGTTTTCAAAAGCTTTCGATTATCCAGAAATCTTTATTATTCCTTTTTATTTTCAGCATTAAATGCCCATTAATGTCAAAGTGGATTTTTTTCCAATTTCTTGCTTAAGTCTCTTAGCTGTCAGTATAGGGAAAGGAGAAAAAAACAACCCAAATCTTTTCCCTTTTCTCTCTCCTTCGCAGCTTAAAAATCTTCTTAGGGAACAATGTTATTGTTTTTTTTAATAGTTTCAATTCCAGTGTACCTTTTTTGTTGCTTTTGCTGTTTGACCTGGTCAACCAACACTTTCTCTTCTTATCTTCCTCCTGCACATTCTTTTCCAGTCGAGTTCTTCTTTGTGGTGGCCATTTCTGACCACCGCTACAACCTCCTTCAGGAAAGGGAGTAATAGCCAGCTAAGGAGGAGAGATGTGGCTCTCCTGAACCCTGCAGGCAGTCACCTCCTTCTTCACCACCTCTAAGGGGTGGCTTAGCCCCAAAACCAGCCAGCTCGGGGCGCTCCAGCGGCAAGCATGGATCGAAGCCTCGCAGAAACGAGGTTTCGGTCTGTCGCCGAAGAAGCTCAAACCGGAAGTCCTTCTGAGATTGTTTTTATAGACAAGGAGATACGATTGTCAAATGGCCCTGAAGTCTTTTATGGTCAAATTGCTAGGTGGAGCTCAATTATTCTAAGCCCAACTTTGCATCATTTGAGTGTCTATTTCTGAATGCTCTCTTTCAACCAACAAGATATATACCTTATGCTGGAAGCAGAACTACTGAGAGTTGATAGAAGAGTAAAGTTTTTCATCTTCAAATACTGATGGAAATTATAATTTTACCCATTAGTTCTAGCCAGATGCATAACTACCTATGTACTCAACAGCCAGCTAGGTTAAGACACTGTCTGAATATTTTACAGTAATCTCTAATCCCATATATTTCTATCTGCTGTATGCTCTCTAGTGGGCTATTCAGCAATATAACATTATGTCGCTGTCCTTGAAGACTGACAAGAGACAGAACTATTGAATGCATTCATTTTTTCAGTTGTCCTCATCCAAGGCCTGGGCTTTGATATCCTCTGAAAATGCCATGAGGGTGTGGGCCATCCAGATCTCAGGAGGACCTCAACATATATCAGCTTTACAATATTTCCAATGCAGAAACATATGACATTTCTAGAATTCATCAGAATGTTCTAGTGGAACTTCTGCCTCATTTGTAAACGGGATATTTTTATTATATTTCTGTTAGATTTTAAATATGTCTTATTTACGCAATGAAGCATGAAAGATGTTGGACTGTAATAAAGAATTGTCTTGTGGGACTTCTCAAGTAGCAATTAACATTGCAAGAGCCAAGTTGTTCTTTTGAAACAGCTACTTGAAAAAGCTGCAGAACAAATCTAAAGGATCAATTCGTCAACCGCCTATGAAGCCTAAGACATATACAGGAGGAAAGAGTTTTTGTTTGGCCTTAGCAAATCTCTGTGTATTATTCCTTCTGGTCTTTTTTTAATCAAAGCATAAACCTGAACATGTATATTTAGTATAAGTCCAATTCCACCAAGTAAAAGTCATTCCCATTTCAAGAATCCTTTTCAATCTGACTAAAGGCCTGGCTTTCAACAGTTGCTACCTTGGCCAGCCCTTGAAATAGGTTGTATCAGGAAACAGGCAGGGTGGATGAGATTTGGCTGCTCCTCTTAGAAACTTCAGTGCCTTTCCATTTCCCTGCATTATCCTTCTCAAACAGGCTGCCTGGGCTGAGTAATGGTAGTATCCCTTAGTACTCGGCCTATTCCTTTTGGATGGCTAAATCCAGAACACAATGCTGTTGGCTCATTGCTTTGTCTCTCTCCAGTGCCTGCATGAAACTATTAAGAGATGTTTTGTTGCATATTTTTATTTAATGGGCTGGCAGTAGAAAGGATGAAAAGGCTGCTGATGTTCAAATCCATGTAGCATTTGGCAAAGTAATATATGATGTTGACTCAGTATAATAAGGATATTACTTGATTAGGTATATGGAAGTTTTTCTTATGATTGTATTATTTTTCTCAACAATTTAATGTTGCTTTTGGCAAAAGCTATTGGAAAATATGAAGGTTTAAGTATGATTATAGGAAGATGTCCAACCATTAATGTATTTAACCTTAAAAATACAACAGGGTTTGAAACAGCCTAAGGCAGTGAGACTTTTGGTGATTTATCTTTCTCTTTATTGCAGCTGATGCTAATGTTGTTCTTTTAATATATGATAAAAATCAGTCAAACAGGAGAAGTAATGTACTAATTTAAAATAATTTCTCAAACTATTAGTAGTAAGTAGCTGAAATAATCAGATGCCTCCTCTTTGAGCCATATCCACAAAGGCCACTAGATTGGAAGGATGTAACTCTTTCCAATAAGCTTGCAGGCTACTTGTCAACATAAATGTCATCTGAATTCAGCTTCCTGCTGCTTATAGTTCAAGAAGATCCTTCTAAATAAGAATCTGAGGTTGAAATCTTGACCATCTGGGGTGCAGCAGCATGATATTGCTCCCAATTTATAGGGATTGTTTGAAAGTTCTTCAGATTAAAGGCCCTCAGGTTTAAATCCTGTAATTCAGGTCTAACTCAGTTTTCTTGATACTAACAAGCAACAGTACTGTAAATTTTATACTTTCAGCAACTCCTGACTTTGCCTGGGTTAAAAGGTAAGAGTTGAACTGTGGCTAGTACTCTGATGGATGACCACTGTCAGGGCTTCATATCAGATTATCACAATTAAACTCTTCCTAAGAAATTTAGCATAGTAGATTTATTGCAGAAAATTAAGAAGCCAATGCACAGACATCTGTCTGTAATAGCAATTCAGAATCCTTCCTTCTAAAGAAGGAAGTTTAAATCCTCAGTCTCTTTTTTCACCTTTGTGAGTCAGCAATCATGTTATTGCTCATTTCCTTTTTTAGGGGGGTTCTACTATGTATCCTTTACAAAGTGGCTTGTTTTGGTGTGAGAATTAGAGATTCCTGCTTTAACTCCAATCTTTATTCAAAGAATGCTGGAGATACAGGGTAGCCTGGGCAGTAGAAAGAAGCAAAGAGGAGAGAAAATGGCATCGAATACTTCATGAGCAGCTCCTCCTTAATAAACTCAGAGAAAATCATCACATCACATTAAATCATTGTGTTGTTTTTTTTTAAGAGGCAAACTTTCTGTTCCATAAAGCCACCTCCCAGCAATCAATAAATCATGGAGGCCTGTTGTATCAAGGGCAGTTTTATGTAATCAAACCTTCCTAGAGAATGAACAGACCGGATTTCTCTCTCTTGCTTCAGAGACTGGAACTATATATAGTCTAAATGAAGTTCAGAGGTTTTTTATCTTTGCTAAACCTCTGTAGAAACTCTTAAGACTCTAAATATCTGACATGGAATCCCCAAAATACCTCTTTTGCTTTCTTTCTAACTTGAAAAAATAATAATGCACTATACCACTGGTTCAGTTTAGCCTTTCTAATTGCCCAATAACCTGAATGGAGGAAAAACTCCAATCATGGATTCAGCAGTGACTGATCCTGAATCTCCTTGGCTAGCAGGCTCCTACAAATCTTTGTCACTGCTTTCTGGGAATATTGCCGTTTGGGAAATGTCTATGGAGATTCTCAGTCATCCAGAGCATGGTTGTCACAAAGGTGTTTTTTCAAAGGCCCGGTCCAGTTGCGTTCGAAAAAAGCACCTTTGGGACATGCCAGTTGGAAAACCAGCATTTCTGTGCTGTGTTATCCCATTTGATATCCTTCTGTTCCAGGAAACATGGTGAGTCAATGACTTGCATATTGAGAGCTAGATATCCCTGATACTTCCAGCAGTACCAATGGTGGTATTCTACCAGTTCAGCCCAGTTCTGCTGACCCGGTAGCACTGATGATCATCAGAGACCGAACCCATTCTCTCCGCTCCTCTGCTGTTGGGCCCACCCACCCGTGCTCCCATACTCACCTTTGCTTTTGAAGTACAGCTGCTTTGCATGGCACAGCAGAGTGTTGCGTGGCAGCTGCTGAAGCGACTGGGAGAGTGCAGGCTTACAGGAGGTGAGTTGGAACGCCCTGTGCCTGCGCAAATGCTTCTGCGCCTGCGCAAAGTGCATGTTTGATGCACTCAAGCAAAGTGTGTGCACACATGCAAAGCGCGCCCACCAAGCCACGCCCACCGAACCGGTGGTAAAAAATTTTTTGAATCCCACCACTGATGGTACCCAGAATGGGTCAAGGAAGACACTGTGCAGGATTAAGTATCCATGTCTCAGCCTTAACATCAAGACAATTAGGCTCTGTTAGGACCTGTGCCTTGCTTCCATCTCAACTTTCCTAATCAGAATTTGGTGCTGATAACGTTTATATTCCTCCCTCTATCTCTTAGCCCCATATTCCAGAAATCTGGTCAATAGCATCAGGCTAGAAACAAGGAGACCATGAGTTTTAATCTGGCCTTAGGCACAAAGCCAGCTCAGTGACCTTGGGCTCGGCTCTTTCTTTCAGCTCTTGGAAGGAGGCAATGCCAAGCCAATTCTAAAAAATACTTTGGGAACTTGTCCAGGCAGTGTCTGAGAATTAGACCAACTCCCTTGTGTGCTCCTTTGGACTCCCCGTGCAAGGGCCCTTTTCAGAAGACCAAGAGAAGCCCCCCCCCCCCATCTCCAGGTGAAGAATATTCCATAGGGCAGGTGCAATAGCAAAGACTTTTTTCCTAAACCCCGTCAGTTGGAATTTTCTTCATGTTTAATGAAATGCACTCAACTACCTTCTAACCCATAACACCCAGGAAATGTTCATGGGATCAATCATCAACAAGCAGTCAATATCTTATAATATCTAGCTGTCGTTCAACACTCTTTATGGGTATATCATCTTGAGTTGTATTATTGCTGATAAAATTATTTTAAGGAGTGTGTTTATTCATTGCTTGAACCAATAAAAACAATTTACTGCAGAGCTTTATTTATTTGATGGTTTGCCAGTGTATGACTGAGTACGCTAACTGTAATATATACTAGAATATGGTTTTAACTCAGAAGAGGATATTAAAAACTTGGCTTATCTTTTCTAATAACAGAGTTTAACTGCATTGGCAGAGGAATACTCAAAATAATAGAATTCTTTACTGTAAAACAATTAACAGATTATTTCTCTGTTGCAAGCTCGGTTACACAAACCTATTTTGGATGGTGAAGTTCTTAGTATTCTCTGAATTGGATTGTTTGCTTGCAGGTATTTCATTAGCCAATTGGGAAAAACCATCAGTGTGAGACACAGTGGGGTTTTCCCCCTGTTTATATACAGCAGTTTACCCTGCCAGTATATGCAATATTTTCTCCTTGGTAGTTCTTTGATTAGGGTATTGGTTTTTTTGCTTAATTGTCTGCTTATCTGGTGTTGGCTGGTGTAGAGGATGTGTTCTGATCTTTTTGTTTCCTTCTTAGAATTTTTTATAGTCTCTCTTGGATGGATGGAATGAATGGAATCTGTTTGAATATAATTAGATTCAATATGTATTTTTATAGACAAACATACTGAGCCACCTATAAATTAGACGAACAACTGCTGGAAGAACTTGACTTTGAGGTAACACTGCAGAGAAATACTTTGAATAGCCTTGAAACCACAGTACTAGATTTCCTGTCTGAAAACCAGGGGTTGTGTTGATTTCTCACAATATAAGCTGGCAGCAGTTCAGTTTAAGCGAATTAGCATTGGCTTGAAATACTGTACTGAAATCCATCTGATAAAAATATTTTCATCAGAATTAAACTGCTGCTAACTACATTGACTCATTTAACCTCAGGAAGTCAGGAAACAAACAGTTTATCAAACTTCCAAGTGACTGGGTTCACAATTTCTTCACAGTCCTCAATGCAGCCTATCGCAAATCCAGTTGGTTCAATTATAGCTGAAGAAGGTCCAGTCCGAGACTGTCGTTATATAGGGTATCTTAGGGCTTGATTCTCTCTCCTGTTTAACATTTACATGAGGCCATTGGGTGATGTCATTCATAAGCATGGAGTTGGCAATTATACATCTCTTCCCATCTATACCTGCGTTGCCAAATATACATCTCAGCCCTTGACTGCTCAAGTGTTGTGACTCAGTGCCAGATGGAATGGGAGGAACAGACATAGACTGAAATTTAACAAGACTGGTTGTGAATATTGAAGCATCTTAGATCTGGAGCAGTGTCTCTCAACCTTGGCAACTTGAAGATGTGTGTGGACTTCAACTCCCAGAATTCCAAGGCAGCAAGGGGGATTTAATATTCAGACCTAATAGTATATTGGGTCATCCTTCGGCTGTGCAGTGGCTCAGTGGTTAAGATGCTGGGCTTGTCAGCTGAAAAGCCATCAGCCCAGGTTCGAGACCCAAGTGCCATGCAATGGGGTGAGCTCCCACCCTTGCCTTAACGTTTGCCAACCTATCAGTTCAAATGCAAATGAGAGTAGATAAACAGGTACTACTTGGGTGGGAAGGTAAGTACTCTGTGATGTCATGCTGTCCACATGACTGCCGAAATCCGGAGAGCGCTGGGTTAATGGCCTTGAAATGGAGAAAAGCTTCCCTTCCCCCCCATAGTTGGCATTGACTAGCGGAGTAAAATCGCAGGGACTTCTTTTTTTTTTTTACCTAGATCGACAAGTCTTTCTTGATAAGTAGCTAGCTGCCATGGGTTTTGCACAAATCTGTCTTATGCACCAATTGTACCCATTCCTGGATCAATAGAATCTACACATAATTGTACATGCCTGGTCACTTCTCATCTGATTGCACTTTATATGGGACTGTATTTGGCAACTATACTTGGTTCAGAATAGAGCAGTGTAGATGGGTATGGGGATACCTGAATATGTCCATGTAACATTTCTACTCATGAGCTGTTCCGGTTACCAGTACAATTCAAGGTGCTTTAAAGCCTTCCAGGGTGTGGTTTGTTATGCAACTGCCCATCTCCAAATAACCCTACCAATAGAAGATCTAGCTAGATCCAGCTCTCAAACAAAGTCATCTCAAGACCCAGGAAATGTGCCTTCTCTCCTATGGGGCAAAGAGAAAATATCTGCTGCAAATTTCCCATAGGCATCCAGCAAGGGCATCCAGCCAATAAATGCTCAGCTCCATCCAGTCACTCTGATTCTACCCCAATAGGGACTGCAGAATCATAAAAAGGGAGCTTAGTAGACAGGATTAGATTAAAAGAATGATGAGTTGAGTGGACCGGTAATTTGAAATCTCATTAGCACGGCTGTTTTTGCAAGAGTCCCTTAATAAAATATGCTTATAAATGGTTGCCTGGCCAGACTAAATTTCCTGACATACTCTTTTTTGTAGAACTGAGACCTCTTATCAAGCCTTTTTCTCTTCAGAGCAGCCTTAGACTTTAGAGCTTGCCAGGGCATGACAATAAATCTCTAGAAACTCAATATTTCAAAGCTAGCAGCAGAAAAGGCAAAGACCAGGCTTGGATAAATAATCTGTTTTGTAGATGCAAGAAGCTCTTTGAATATTTGAAGGACTTTCGTTAGCAGCTTCTCTATAGTCTTCTTGACACTTCTGTAATATTAAACTGCCTGACAAGACTGTCAATAAAATCTCATTATTTAACTTGAATCATTTTTACATTTCCTGGTTTCTTTATCAATTGTACCTTTTATATTAACAAAGATAAATGTTACAATTTACAGTCAACTGATGTTAAATTTTTGGAACCTGATTTACCTCCAGTACAGATGTGTTGGCAATACAGTTAGTGACTAAGTAGGCATGATTGTGTTATATAAGGACATTGAGAAGATATTTATAACATCTTCTTAATTTTTTTTCCAGATGACATGGTGAGAACTGAACGCTTGCAGACTCACTAGCTTCTAACACATTCTTTCCAAAGTATCCATTGTCATGAGGTGTTCCCTGAAACGATCACTTGCAACAGCCTTTTCTCTCTTTGTGTTCCTACTCATCATGAATCTGACTTCTTGGCACCATGAAGATCTTGTGATGGTAAGTATAATAACAACACACTTGCTGAGAGAGAGAGAGAGAATAACACACATATTGTTGAGTTCTTGCTCTGTTAGAAGTCCCAAAATTGTTTCATAAATTTTGAGTATTTCTAAGAAACCATTTTAACTACATTAAGTTCTCTTTTGGATGCAAGTTCTCTCTTTATTTTCATGCTGATTTGTTCACTGTTTTATGGTAAACATGAGGATAGAGATAAGCAGCATAGAAATTAGTAGCCCCTTATTAAAACTTTGGCAGATAATCAAGCAGAATGTCAGTGCTGATCTGCACAAAGAAATAATGATGAAAGTGACAATTTGCTGCCTAATTTTCTCCCGACACTTTCTGAGGTAAGGAAAGCACAATGTAGTGCTGTCCTGTTTTTTGAAAGAACTGGTGTTCCATCCAGATTGTGGCCACTATGGGAAGACAGGCCTCTGCCCATTTCTTCAAAGGTCATATGTACCGTACATCTATCCCATTCAATTTATATTTGAAAAACAATTATACAAAGTATGCATTATTATTATTACTCTAAAATGCAGTATTTTAATTAAAAAGTATGTCACAAAAATTGTGTGTATGCCTTCAAGTCAGATTTTTACTCCTGAGAACTGCATGAACAAGTCCCAGCTGATTTATTGGCTAGATTTTTTTCAGTAGTTTATCATTGCCTGCTTTCTAGGGCTGAGAGAGAATGAATGGCTGAAGGTCATCCAGCTGGCTTTGTTCCTAAGATGGGACTAGAACTCAGAGCCTCTCAGTTTCTAGCCTGATACCCTAGCCACTACAACAAACTGATTACACAAAACTTAGGAATGCAAAAATTCAATCAGCATCTTAGTCTAAAAAGTACAGATCTAGTTGATACTCTTAAAAATATAAATTGAATGAAATTCATCTATCTTCAACCTTGCCATGGCACATCTACCTTCAACCTTGCCATGGCAGGAGTATTCAGAACTGGAGGGTGAAGCAGTGGCATGTATAGGGACCTCTACTTCAAATTAAAATGTATTTCTAGTTCCTAAGATGAGTATTCTTACTTCAGATACCAGGCTTACCTGATAAAGGATACTTTTCATTATATAGCTGCCAAACTAATATTTTATTGGCATACATGGAAGAAGGGTTATCTGCATTAAGTGGGATGGAAAGCAGATTTCTTTTAACCTAAAATGAAGCACTCCTGCAGAATGCAACAAAAAGCATCATTACGGTGCACATCCTATGAATCTTGACTCACCATTTCAGGACTTGCAGGTATTGGGAATACACTGAAAGAAGGGGACCATTGGCCTATAGTTTTATTTGTAAGATACAGTAAATGGGTAGGTGCCAACATGGAATCTTCAACTAATAAAGATCTGTCCTCCTTTAGCCTAATTTTATACCATTATTTTCTCCCTCAATCCAGGCAGAAATGAATGCAAAGAAAATTTTGAATGACACCAGGTATATCCCTATCTCACAAATAAAAAGCAGAAGCAGCAGACATAAGTCCGATCCTTGATGTTCAGAGTCAATAAATGCCCTTGTTCGCCAAATACTTGTAATCAGATGAGATACATTTATGCAAGAAAAACCAAATGCACAGTTATAGTACAGGTGGTTCCTGGCTCAATAGTACTAATTGTGAGATTGATCTTGGAGTCCTAGTGAAGGTCCTAGGCTGCATTAAGAGAGGGATAGAATCAAGATCACCTCAAGTGTTAATACCACTTTATAATACCTTGGTAAGACCACACTTGGAATATTCCATTCAGCTTCAGTTGCCACAATGTAAAAAAGATATTGAAACTCTAGAAAGGGTGCAGAGAAGAGCAACAAAGATGATTAGGGGACTGGAGGCTAAAACACATAAAGAACGGTTGCTGGAATTGTGTATGTCTAGTTTAATGAAAAGAAGGGCTAGAAGTGACATGATAGGAGTGTTCCAATACCTAAGGGATTGCTCCAAAGAAGAGGGAGTCAAGCTATTCTCCAAAGTACTTGAAGGCAGAACAAGAAAACAATGGATGGAAACTAATCAAGGAGAGAACCAACCTAGAACTAAGAAGACATTTTCCGATCGTTACAACAATTAATCAGTGGAACAACTTGCCCCCAGAAGTTTTAGATGCTCCAACACTGGAAATTTTTAAGAAGAGATTGGATAGCCATTTGTCTGAAATTGTATAAAATTTCCTTTCCTGTCTGAACAGGGTTAGACTAGAAGACCTCCAAAGTCCCTTCCAACTCTGTTATTCTGAGTTTCCCTTTCTTTAAAAAAAGGTTTATTAAACTTTGGAAATTCAGAGACACTTTTTGTGTTTTAGTTTGAGTGGTCGGATTTTCTTATCAAAAAGAAATTATATTGCAACCCTGTAAATGAGAGACACAGGTTCCTGCTTTTCTGAAATCATTTCATAGCCATGGAAAGCTACTGCATTGATTTGGTGAAAGTTTACTATTATTGTCTGTTTCTGCACAGAATGATATTCAGAAATGGGCTCAAACAGTGGGCCTGCCTCATATTGCGACTGACTGGACCGTTTATAGTCTCCGAACGTTTATCAATGCCACCAACACACTGAATATCTCTTATGATTACCTTGCTGGGTTGCCTCCACTCAAGAAAAGTAAGTACCAGCAAAAAGTAGGTCAAATACAGGTAATTCTTGAATTATGACCACAAGCGGGACCAGACTTTCCATCCTAAGGTAGTGCAGTCATAAAAGGAGTCATCGCATGATCAGACCCAATTTTATAATCATTTTTACCACAGGCGTTTAAGTGAATCAGCATGGATATCAAGCAAATCACGCAGTCATTAAGCAAATTCTGCTTCTCCAGTTGACTTTCCTTATGGAAAGCCAGCTGGAAAGGTTACAAATCGCAATCATGTCACTAAGACCATAGTAAGTGCAAGCTGGTTACCAAGAGCCTGAATTGCAACCATGTGATGGTGCAACAATTGTAACTTCGAGGACTAGCTCCAAAGATAAATGGAATTCAGTGTAGAACAGGGGTGTCAAACTCACGTCGTCATGGCAGCATCACATGACCTATCGGGACTTTTTTCCTCTTTGCTAAACCGGGCGTCAGCATGGCCAGCACATGACGCATCTGGCCCATGGGAGTTTGACAGTCCTGTTTTAGAACATCCAAACAGGCAGGCCTTTGTGATGGCTAATATTTTAAAAGGAAAAAGAAATCTCTATTTCTACCCTAAGTCAAAAAGTACTCCAAGAGAGCAGTAATCTTCATGCCAATTTATCTCTATAAATAGGATGACTCTGCAGTTAATAGAGTAAATAGAGCTGGTACCCAGCTCTGGGTAATAGAGCTGATAGAGCAGAATGTATAATGGCAGATCTTTCTTCCTCATTCCTATTTCCAAGTAGAGAAGGAATGAGGCTCAGGCTCTCTTCTTATTCTCAAGAGGATGCAGTTGGCTGGTGAGTCTCGTTTCCAGCTCAGTGGTTTATTCAGTATTTTGTCTCCCCTCTCCTTTAGCAATCAGAATTTTGGTTATATTTCATAATAGTTAAGGAGAGGAAAGGATGCAAGCACAGGAGTAGGGATGTACTAAAAATTTCATGTATCCTTTTTTGGTACGTGTGATGCCTTTGAGTCAGTGTTGACTCCTGAAGTCTGCCTGGACATTTCCCTGTAGTCTTCTTGGCAACATTTTTGGAAATGTTTGGCATTGCTTCTTTCATAGGGATGAGAGAAATTAATTAAATCAAAGGTCACTCAGCTGGCTTTGTGCCTAAGGCAGGGCTGTCTAAATGCATGGGCCTGATGGGCACTTGCCCATGGGCCCCCACGAGCATAGGGGCCCCATATTAATCTGTGTATGTTAACCCTTCAATGCACCTTGTATCATATAAATACAGCAACATGTTTATTACATTTTACTGCATTTTTTATTAATACTAACATGTAAATATGTGTTTAATTTTATTGACCATTTACATTTTTATTCCTGTGAGTAGTTGTAGGGGCCCCAGTACACTGCTTTGCCCGGGGCCCATAATGCTGTTAAGATGGCCCTGGCAAGATTAGAACCCACAGTCTCTGGTTTCTAGCCGAGTGCCTTGACCACTACACCAAACTAGCTTTTATATCTTTCCTATTGCCTAAGAAATATAAAAGGAACAGGGTACAATGTCTAAGAGCGATCAGCAATACTTCTGGATTGTGTGTCTATGTTGTGAGCACCTGGCCAAATATGCCTTTATGGAGCCATTGCCACCTACACTGCTGATGGAAATGAGAAATATGCAGCTATTGGTGTTTGATCAGCTTCATCCTCCCCCTTGTTTCTGCTGCTTGCTTTACTGTACTTTTATCATGGAGGGACATTTTTCCCTTCTCTCTTTGGTTCTGATTTGACTTTGCAAACAAACCAATAGCTGCATATTTGTAAACTCGATGAAATTTTTCAAGGCATTTTAACGAAATGCACTGATGTTCCAGCTAGCTATAGTTTTTTCTTGGAATATTTAAAAGCAAAATATGACCTAATATGTTTGAAATTAGCAGATTTATTTCATTGCAGGATTCTTGTAGAGCCCCGAAAAAATGGCTAGGACGTTTTTTTGGGGGGTGAATTAATTCCACCCCCCCGTGCATCAGTGCCGTCTCCAACAACAGCATCTGAGTCGCTCCCGCTTTTCCCCCGTCCCCGTAACAACAGGAAAAAAAACATTTTGAAGTACCTGGGAGTGCCGCGCGCTGCGTTTTGGTTTAATCCTGAGCGGCTGGATGGGCGTGAGAAGAGCCGAGCGAGCACCTCTGCTGCTGCTACCCTTGGTGCTCCAGCCTCAGGCTCTCTGCAAGTTTGCAAAAGTCCCGGTGCGCAGCCCATTCCTGCATTCCAAGCGCCCAGGCCGAGCTGCAGCTGCCCCTCTCTCACCAGCGCCGTCTCCAATAACAGCGGCAGCAGCGGTGGGAACCGTGGTAGTTACGGAGGCAGCTCCCCCACCCGAGAAGTGGCTAAAACACTTCCACAGTTCCCACCACTGCTGCCGCTGTTATTGGAGACGACGCTGGCGAGAGAGGGACAGCTGCAGCTCGGCCTGGGCGCTTGGAATGCAGGAACGGGCTGCGCATTGGGACTTTTGCAAACTTGCAGAGCCCGAGGCTGGAGCACCAAGGGTAGCAGCAGCAGAGATGCTCGCTCGGCTCTTCTCACGCCCACCCAGCCGCTCGGGATTAAACCAAAATGCAGCGCGCGGCGCTCCCAGGTACCTCAAAATGTTTTTTTTTCCTGTTGTTACAGGGATGGGGGGAAAGCGGGAGTGACTCAGATGCTGTTGTTGGAGACGGCGCTGGCGACAGAGGTGCCAGCATCGGTGGGAACCATGGAAGCTATAGAGGCCTGAGAAGCGGCTGAAACACTGCCAGACATCCACGCTGATGCCACCCACCTGCTGACCCGGGTAAGGGAGGGTAAGGGAGCCCTCCGTGCTCCACCATGGTGTTAGGAGTGGCTGATGGTGAGGCGTAGCTGCCCATGGGGCACCCCTAATGGCAAGTTCCCCCCCCCCCAATTTCGCATGTTTTAAACTAGGCCTAAATTTGGGGGGAGGGGCTTACTTTCATTTTATGCCTAGAAAACATGCTGGGTCTTCCTATTGGGAGGGCGTATTGTTGGAGAAACCTGGTACAGAACAAACAAGTAAATGACTTCACACCCTGGGAAGCGAGATTCAAACTTACAAGGTGCATTCATCTTTTTCTTTTCAATGTAGAGTTTCTGACATTAGGACTCTGTTCTATCAAGCGGATGAGAGAGGCCTATCTCCTGGATACTCTGACATCCATCTTTGAACAATCTTCTCAAGACGAGCTGAAGGAAATGGTGGTAGTGGTACATTTAACAGATGCAGACCGTAAATGGAATTCTCAAATGGCGCTGGAAATTGCCAGAAGGTTTCCTGATCAGCTCCATCAGGGAAACCTAGTAGTTATCCACACGCCTCTTGAATATTACCCTCCCTTGGAAGGCCTAAAAAGGAATTTTAATGATCCTGAGGATCGGGTGCGCTTTCGATCAAAACAGAATGTTGATTATGCTTACCTCATGAACTTTGCATCCAACCTCTCCACCTACTACCTCATGATTGAGGATGATGTCCATTGCACCAAACACTTCCTCACAGTAATCAAAAGAAATCTGGCATCCCTGGAGGGCACTTCTTGGGTCACTCTGGAATTTTCCAAACTTGGTTACATTGCCAAACTCTATCATTCTACTGACATCCCCAGGCTTGCTCGATTCCTCATGCTCTTTTACCAAGAGATGCCTTGTGATTGGCTTTTTGTGCATTTCCGTCTCCTGCTTACGCAAAAGGAGGAAATTCGTTTCAGGCAATCCCTTTTCCAACACATTGGTCACTATTCTTCCTTCCAGGGCACTCGAAACAGACTGAAAGATGAGGACTTTGAAGAGGATTTCTCTAAATTCCCTGACAATCCCCCAGCAGATATAATAACCGATATTGGAACATTACAGAATCATATACCCAGTAAGGCTTACAGTCGTGTGATAGGCTACTTTTGGGGCAAGGCTCCATCTGCTGGCAACTCCTTCACACTTATCTTTAAACAGGCTGCCCCCATCTTCCGCATCCAGATCTATACAGGCTCTCAAGCGTACCCAGATAGCTATCTCCATGAAGGGCTTGTAGCATTGGGCACTCATAAATTGCATACACCAAGAGCAAGATGTGCTAACTATGTCACCATTGGGCACTTTGCCAAAGGAAATTTTGACAAGCAGAGCCTAGAGAGTACTACTACCTCTGACCCACATTGTGTGCACATTTTGGTAACTAACACTCAGACTGAGACGTTGATAATAAATAACATAAGCATCTGGATAAAGCCTAAAGTCTGACTCCATTTGAATGATCAGGATCTCTCGCAGTATAAGAACATTGCTTGAAGACAGATCCTTTCTGGATACAAGAATCCAAGATGCAGTGGAAGAAGTCAATTCTGTGTTCTCGGTCCTAAAGATGATATATTTGTGATTTATTATCTTACAGCATCAGAGCCTGCTAACAATGTTCTTCAAAAGATGGCTACAACTTGCATTGTCTTCTGCTTGTCAGAGACCCTCCTTTTCCAATTGAGTGTTTCCTGGATTATTTTGTATCAATCTCTTTTTCATTGTCCCCACAACAGGAGAGGTTTGTAGCTCTATATGAAAAAACAATAAGCTAGGACCCGATCCATGGCCTGTTAGGAACCAGACTGCATAGCTGGAGTGAGCAGCGAGTGAGTGAAATTGCACATGCGTGGGATCTAGTTTGTGTTCTCCATGTCCTCCCCCCACTCCATTCCCGGTTCTTGGAAAAATTGTCTTCCACAAAATTGGTCCCTGGTGCCAAAAAGGTTGGGGACCACTGAGATAGGAAGCTGAAATAAGCTCAGCTGACAGTATAGGAAACAGCTGTGTTTCAAAAACAACTTCCTGTGTTTCTGCTATTCAAGGTTACTATCTTTAAAAATGATAGTTTGGAAAGATGAAGGTGATGTGATAAAAGTTCCTAAAAGCATAATGTGTAACTTTAGATCTGTTGACTTCTAAATCAAATTCAAGGATGTGCTCTTTGGCTTCAGAGATAGCTTGTTCTAGCTCCATCACTGTTAGTACTTGAATTGAGAAGCCACATAAAGAAAAATGATTGTGTTTGTGTGCAGGGGTTTTCAATAAGGATTTAAATATATCTATAGGAGTGTTTAGGGCTAATGAGTCACTTCTGTAGTTTTCATCCTTGCGACATGGCCTTGCAAATGACAGGGCAATAAGTGATTCAGGTGAGTAACTAACTGTTCAGTTAGATGAAGTAATTTTTGCAGAAGTGCAATCTTTTTTTTTTTTCTAAAACCATAAGAATATTTTGTACATCAGCACTGCTGAAGAAATATTTTTAGATATTTTTCTTAACAAAATGTGTCCAAACACATATTTAATGAATCTTTCTAATTTAAAATTATGATTGCATAATATGTTTTACATAAAATGCTGACTGATGAATGTAATTTAAACAGCTGTCCCATAATCTAATATAGCTTTTCCCAACCTTGGTCCTCCAGAACTCATATCATTCTGCAGAAGGAATAGCCTTAAAGATAGGAAGAAGAATTGTTACCAAAACAATGGTCAGATAAAAAAGGCCTCAATCTCAGTCAAGGAAGTAACTTGAGAAAATATCTCACACAAGCCCTTCTCTAGTTCACATAGCGATAGAAGGAGGGAGAATGATGCACATTCAGACTTGCAAGATTCTGTTGTTATACCTTTACAATAAAATAATACTGACCTATATCCCATTTCTAGAAACGGGGAGGGTGGGCTTTAAAGTTTAATATATTTTGGGCGGTTAATAGTTAATAGCTTTTTTGAACGTATTTAGTCGATTTGATTGATTTGTATATTTGAGATACTTGTTAAGAGAATGTGATGTAAAATGGTAATATACAATATACAAGTATGGTATAGATCCATGATGGCGAATCTATGGCACGCAGAGCCATCTCTGTAGGCACGTGAGCCGTCGCCAGCCAGCTAATTTTCAGGTATCTGCCGTGCATGCATGGGGGGGCGCATGTGGGAGATGTGAAGGGGGGTGGGAGGAGCGGGGGGAGGTCCCATGCACATATGCAAGGGGTGGGGTGAGCACAGGGGGGTCCTGCATGCATGCGTAGGGTGGGGTGAGTGTGCATTGCATTATGGGTGCAGGCATATGTGTGCACTGTCATGCATGCACACACGCATTTTGGCACGTGACAATGAAAAGGTTAGCCATCACTAGTACAGATGAAATATGTATAACCATTTGTGGATCCACAATGCAAAGGATTAAATTTATTAGATTTGTGTGAGATACAAGCTGTTAACTGTTAACCCCCCAAAATATATTAAACTTCAAAGCCCTGTTAACCCCCCAAAATATATTAAACTTCAAAGCCCTCTGTTAATATTATTATAATCTTAATATATTTAACTTGCAGAAATTCCACAAATGGTTTCCAGACATATCCAAACCATTGTCTCTAATCAACACAGTTAATTTTGCCCTCTGCCAATTCCATCAGTTTCAAAATCCATTTGTCCAGTGTTGGCAATTCCCTTTTCTTTCTAATATTTGGTACACATGATCTTGCAGCTGACACTGTATACAAAAATAACTAGGGTGGAGGTCATATATTTACTGTTAATTTTATGTTTGTTGCATAAACCTTTTTTCCTTTTTATTTTTCTGTATCTTGTTTGTAATTCTTGCTTTGTTGTTTTTCTTTGTACGGTGCAGTATTGGTATTTTATTTTTGGAAAAATAAATTTAAAAAATGTAAAGGTTTCAGATCAGCATAAGCTGTGACATTGTCATCTGGAATGTAAATTTACTCTGTAGTCCAAGCCCAAATCAAAGCAGCTGTTTACAGCAGAATCAACTAACCCAACCTTAAGTGGTAGCTATTCTACTGAGCACTTTCAAATCTCCATTTTATTCAGCTTTTCTAATTTTCTTTAAACAAACACACTGGAAACCATTTAACAACAGTTCTGATTTCTCCATAACAATTACAAAATCCTCCTGGATAGTTTGCATCCATGTTTTTAAAAACTATTGAAGATTTGCAGGAAATCATATACTAAATTGATTTCCGTTTCATATAGTCTGGATTTTAATTCTGGATTCCTTTTTTATTATGTGATTTTGTTCCTTGTACTCTGTTCGCATGTTTAAATCAAAATATAACCAAATATTTATACAGATTATGTCACATGGTAATGTATTGTAACATGGTATAGGTTAGCTATTTAAAGTGTAACCTATTATAAAATGTATATAATCCAACTAATATGAGTAACTATGGAACAGCTTTGGTCAAGTTATGCTGTCTATTCTGATTATTATTTTTTTGCTTGCTTAATATAAACCAAGTTCTAATCTATTGGAATAAGGTGACATTCACTAAATCTCAGAAGCATTTTTTTTTCTTCTTGCTTTTGCATATCTGGAAAATTCTTAACATGGCCATTTACTTCCTGTGTAGGCAATTAACATGCAGATAGATGTGTCCTAAAGTAAAATTAAGTAACAACAATGTAAATTATGCTGCTTGTATTAACATTTGTAATGCAGCTTTTACAAAGTACTGAAAATTAGGATCTCTGTAATGGAGAAGAGCTCCCTGGAAGTAGCTACATGATATATTAACACATAGTTTGGATTGTACATTTATATTCATTATATATCCCCTCTCAGGTAAGTATCGTTATGCAGAGTGAAGAAAAGGAATAAGAAATAATATTCTAAATAAATTAATAACATTCTAAATAAATTAAAACATTCTGAATTACAGAATGTACCTAAAGCTGAAGAGTTCAGATAAGAAAGTAGGACTGTACAGTGCATAAGATTGGACTTGATTCCAATCAGTTGATTCAGATCTCAAAGGACTTCTTGTCATCAAATTACTAAAGCAGTTGTGGGAAGAAATATCCATCTAGTTCAATTTCAAGTCAGGAGAAAGGCTCTGGAGACAAAATGAAGGCTGATTGGAAAGCGGGTCCATTTATTGATGAACAGCACCACATGTTTATGGTTCTGGGTGCAGCTAACCATATGGAGTTGAGAATGGGGGTTTTATACCTTCTCTTGGGCTTTGCACTTAAGCTTCCTGTTCCTGTGCAAGAACATGTATTCAGTTGGATGTTGTTAGACAACCATGGGGCATGTAGGGGTCATAGCTGGCTCTATAGGTTGTCTGAGCTAAGTTTGGTTGAAGTTTCTGAGGGTCATGCAGTGTCCTTAGGAGATTGTGCAATGTAGTGAGCTCTCTGTCTTAGTGGGTTAATTTTATGTCCTGAAGGGTCATGTCTTAATCCCTTCACCCTGGAGCTGAAGGTCTTTTGTTTTGTAGATAGGTTGGCCCAGTCTTTTTTAATGGGCACAAAATATCTGCTGGGGGCAGAAGCTGGGGCTCTGAGTTTCTGTCTCTCTTAAGATTTTTTATTTCTCTTTTAGAGGAAATATTTTACCCTGCCTTCTTTAATATTCCTCAAAATATTTCATTCTTCTAGGAGCGGGTGGTGGTGGGGTGGTTTAGTTTCCCACCCAGCCATATCTTTTCCCAGGCTTACATGGCTATTGCTGGGAGGCTTTTGCAGCAGCCAATCCTGAAAACAGATGTGATCACTTTTATAAGTTGCCAAGAGGTATTGCATCTGCATTTTCACTTTGCTTTTCAGCATCAAATCTGAATGCACAAATGCAAGTGAAAACCATTCATAAAATGGGTGGAACTTAAAAGTTCAAAACTGTACTTTTTCTGTTTGAGTTTGTCAGTAAAAAATAAAACCTCTGTGCAGTATTCTGATCTGAATTTAACTACTATCATCTGCATTATTAATCTTCAATCTGGTAATAAAATATTGCTGCAAAACGTGACTTCTATTCTTCCTCCTGACAAAGCGCACAAGAATTTCCCTTGGTACATTTCTTAACTTTACAAACAACATGTTGATTCCATACTCTTTTTCAAGTTCTGTTTTTACATCATCATCATCATCATCATCATTCTCCCCTTCCAAAAAAAGTTCATTGAAGATTGAACAATGTTTTCTCTGATGTCTTTTCCAGGATCCACTGAAATTGCTGTAAATCTCAAGCATATCTTTTTCAATCCTGGTAATGCCACATTGTCTAAACCTTTTCCTGTCTTTCTATTTATTATTTTATTTCACTTTCAAAAATTTCCATTTTGTCATTAATTTAACTTCTCCGGTAACTTTATTTTATTTTATTTATGTATATCCCGCCTGTATTATTTGTACTAGTAACTCAAGGCAGTGAACATATCCAACATACATTCCTCCAATTTTCCTCACAACAACCACCTTATGAGGTGAGTTGCGCTGAGAGACAGTGGCTGGCCAAACTCACCCAGCCAGCTTTCATGGCTAAGGCAGTACTTGAACTCTTGGTCTCCTGGTTTTGTGCCTTAACCATTAGACCAGCTGGTGCTCTTGTCATATAGTTTCTTTTTGTAAGTTTTTCCATCTTTACAGATTTTTCTTCTATTCTCGCTTGAAAAGCAACCAGCTCACTTTTAATAGATTTAACAGATTCAGATTCTTCCTTCCCCATTTCTTCAGACATCGGTTATATCCTCCTTGCTGTTTATTGCTCCAACAATCCTCTCCCTCCCTCACCCTTGCAGATCTTCTATTGGTTGCCATTCTTTTACTTATAATTAAAAAGTAAAAGTCAATTACAAAGATGAAAATGAAAGGCAAGTTTCTCCCCCCCTCGCATCTTTTACCTTTTTGTCTTGTTGCTTTCAAAGACCTTTTTTTTGACAGTATCTGAAAGTAATTAAGAAAGTGAACATTTGGTCAAACTGAATGTCCTTTAAAAGGCTGCACTTAACATATGTGAGCACACTGTTTCTTTCTCAATCCCATTCAATCTAGTCATGAGAAAACCACAGGACTTCCATCCCACAGTCTCAGCACAAGGTGAAGAAGTCCAGAGTGCAAGTGGGCAATCACTTGGTCTCTCCTTTATCCAGAAAAGCTTTGTTGACCAGAAATCACTATTAGTTTCATTCACCACTTTCAACTCTATCTTCACTCCTTCAGAGACATCTAATCTGTCATAGAACCTCACCTGGAAGCCCAACAAGCTCCATGAAGATCTTGAGGTGATGAGTGTACATAACACAGACGCATGGCCATCGCTGTCCATGCTGTTACATTTGAACCAGTTGAAGCTTCAAGTATTCCTCAAGGACAGATCAATGTAAAGACTGTAGTAGTTGAGCCACAGGTTGATTAGGGCATGAATGACTACATATTGTTCTATAGTATGTTAATAATATATACCTGACTTTCACTTTGTGTGTTTGTTTATTTATCATGTTTGAATACTGATATAATCAAGGAATAACTCCATGGAAATCCAGGGTTCGACTAAACAAACTAGTGGCCATGGCACAAGTAAAGAAAAGTTACAGCTTTGATCACACTGTTGCAATCACCATTTTGACTTTTTGAACCCACGTATAGACTTTCACCCCTTCACCCTTAAACAACTTTCCAAGTTAAATTGACAAGGTTGCTGTTTGATCGTTTTTAGATGTCTGAGGTAATGAATGGGATTTATGTCTTAACTCATACCATTCCATGCACAGTGGTCAAATAGACTGCCAGAACTGCCATAACGTTCAAGTACCAAGAGTATCCTTTCTTTCATCAACCAGCAGTACATGTAGTGGTTTTCTGAATTCTTGTCACCATTTTTTCATTTTTGCACCTAGCATCTGTTGAATGCTCACTGAAATGCTATTAATACAAATGTTATTAATACACATGGTCCTGCAAACGTAGCAATGTAGATAAAACCTTTACAGTGATGATCTAAAATGAGAAATATTAAAATACCAAATCAAGGCATTTAAAGCAGGGCTGAAATATTTCATAAGAACACAACTTACTATTAGCCTCTCACATAAAATTTATTCCAGTGGGCCAACATGTATTAGAGAAAGGGGGTTTAGAAGGCAAGGGGCATTTCTCTTCTCATACTGGCAAAGAAGCCTTGAAATTTTAAAAAAAGTAGGGGCAGGGCCTGAGATGACATTAGTGTCCCAACTAGCCCCCCACCCACCCACCCCCTGCATAGCTGTACTAGGGCTGCAGGTCCCTGTACCCATGATTCCCTTGAAGCTGGACCCTTCAAGTTATGGAGAATCTGAAAGATAGTGCTGCTACACTTTTTTAAAAAAACTAAAATATGAGATACCAATAAATTTTCCCAATATTGTATGTTTAATTTTCTCCTGAATTAGCAAGCTAGATCAATCATTTAATACGCGATGCAGGTACCATGCAGTTGCCATAACAAATATCTGAAACAAATATCAAGATGGATATATTAGTTCAACCTCCACTTGCCTCAGGGTTTTGTTTAAGCTAGAATATAATATCAATTTAAGAAGCAAATTTCCTCTTTCCAGAAGAAAATTTTTCTGGTGTAATAAAAAAGAAAGAAATCAGAATATTTAGGAACAAAGTAGTTCCCCTCCCCATTATTTTTATGTAGTTCCATTGTTTCTTTTCAATGCTTACTTACACTCTACCATTTTATGTGAAGTCAGCTATATGTTGCTTTATTACATCTTTATTCCCTTAGGAGATTTTGATATACCAAGAGAAATAATTTTCTTTGCCCATGATTGAAACCCAAGGTAAAACTTACTTAATTAATAAATGTATACTCCATCTTCACAAAGTATATAAAGCAAATAAAAAAACCAATACAGTACATCAAATGCTGATCAGCTGAAGCTATAATTTATGTTAGCCATGGTTTGTACTTTCTGGAAAGAATCAACATATTAAATTAAATAAACCACATTATTGAAACCTAATAAAGGGGGAGGGCCAAAGGAAAATATGAAGCTTATTTCACAAATAGACTCATGCCTGCTTACCTCAGCAGCTACTACTCCTAAACAACAGCCCACAAAAGTCCATCTGTACAAATTAAAGAAATATGCAATTGCATGGGAGCAGCCCTATAATAAATAAAAGAATCATTATGCAAATGTCTCCATCAGCATTAACTAAAGTAACCCAAATACACAACATAAATATCTCTCAAGATGTTGACTTGTGGAATAGCTTCCTATGTATACTATATATCTGGTCAGCAGATGGTTTCTCATCCTCTCTGCATGTCCTGATAATTGCTTTGAAAGAAAAGTAGGACTCAATTTAAAGCACCGTATTTGGACTATTTGAGATTTGATACTGGTAGTTTCAAATTGAATTTAACTGTATATGTTGAAAAGCAATTAAGTTGTACAGCTGGTACGCACAACTAAAATAAACCTTAAACGATATTCCAGTGATAACATAAACACCTTTGGGGGGAGTTAATTTAATTTTGACTAAATCCTGGCATTTATGTGGCCAAATCCATGATATGTGGTAACACATATCAGAAGTGGTTTGTCATTGCCTTCTTCCCAGGGTTGAGAGAAAGTGACTGGCCCAAGGTAACCCAGCTTGTTTCTGTGTCTAAGGTATTAGAACTTCTGTTATGCCAGTTCTAATCCAACTTCTTAACCATTAGACAGAATTGGCTCTTTTAATAATTGTTGTGTATGTCAGCCTTTGAGTCAGTACTGATGAATAAGATGCTAAACTTTCTAAGAGATTCAACGTTCTCTTTGGCAGACAAGCATATGAGAATTTTAAAAATGCAAAATATTAATTACTTACGTTAAGAGTCCAAAGTAGGAGAGCGATAAAGGTCCTATTTAAGTTATCCATAAATTACTCTCTATAAATCTTTGTCTAAGGATTACAGTGATTATATAGCATGCAGATGAGCAAACATCCTTACTACATTATTGACATATCCAACTTTTCCTTGCTGACAGAGGTTCTCATCCAGAATTTCCTCAGATTCAGGGGACTTGATTCGCCTACAGCAAGCTTTTGGCCATGAGTCATGGGGCTGTTTTTCTTTGAAAAATTCAGCATTTTTAAAATCTCCAGATCCTAAAATTCCACAACACTGAAACTAAAAAAGAAAAAAGTATAGAAATAAAATCTTAGCCCCTAAAGTTATTTAAGTTAATTTCTTTCAGATTCTTTTTGCTATTTAAATTTCTAAATTTTTGCAACCATTTCTGTCTACAATTCCTGGAATTATTTATTTTATTTTGCTGATGTATTTACAAGAACTCAAGAGTAGTGACATTAGGCTGTCAATAAATAGTATCATGTTCTGATAATCTCATAAAAACGTCCGGTAGTAATGATAAATGATGATAAAGTATATAGAAAAGATAATTTACTTAATTCTTTTTTTTTTAGAGTAGACAACATCTTTGGATATCATTTCTTTTCTTATATCAGGTTAATTCTTATAAGAAACAAGATGTAGAAATAAGCAGAAGATATGAAACTAATTACTCTTGTAAATTATAGGCAGCAACTGCCAGTCAGTTGCCTCAAGCCCCAGGGTATGTATTCCAAAGGAGGAGAGGAGGGTGAAAAAGGAAAGAACAGTCAGAATTACATGATTTGTCAATAACTACATTAACAGCAGAGCTTCTAATCTTAACAGTGTTTACTAAACGAGGCTACCTATATGTATATATAATCAAAGTTTAACTAAATTTAAGAATGGCTTCAATATATATATATAGAAATGCATGCGCGCACATACACCAGAGGTGGTATTCAGCAGGTTCTGACCAGTTCTGGAGAACCGATAGCAGAAATTTTGAGTAGCTTGAAATACCACCTCTGCAAATACCAACTCTGACTAGAGATTTTACAGTATCCTTCCCCTGCCACGCTCACCAAACCATGCCCACAGAACTGGTAATAAAAAAAATTGAATCCCAGCACTGACACACACACACACATACACACATACACCCTATGGGTGGTATGTATCCTGCTCAATCTCTGTTCCCCTACCAGAGGAGTTTAAGCCTTCTGCATATTAACTGTTCCTAACACTGCCCTCTTCTGGGCACCCAGCTCTGATGTTGTTCCTGGGATCTGTTGGAACCACTCTCCCAGCCTAGGCCTCAAAGTCTCTAATTTGCCTACTGGAATACACAGACATGTAATTTTAAAGAGAGCAATGTTTTCAAATATATTAAGTATTTCTATACAAAATATATTTCTATAAATAGAGGTGATCTGTTACAAGTTTTTGCTGATATAACTTAAAAATAGAGACTAAATGTAAAAAAAATTAAACAAAATTAAACAAAAAATAGAGACTAAATGTAAAAAAAAAATTAACTGGACCCTAAACGAATGTATAACTGAACCCATACATGCAACCTTCTACAATTATGTTACAAATCTGGGACTGGAACAACTAGTAACCAACAATACTAGACTTAACAACTGCCTCGATCTCATCTTCTGCAATAGTTTGAATTTAATTTATGGAATACAAACTAAAGAACCCTTTTCCAACAGTGACCACAATATGATTGACTTTTGTCTCAACATACGCCGACACAAAAATCATCATAATGATGTAATCCCCAATTATTACTTCAAAAAAGGCAACTATGATCTTATAGACAACGATCTCTCATCCCTTGATTGGCAATCTCTATTCACTGGATGCAATACTGTTGCAGACCATTACAACATATTTTTATTTGAAGTCAAAAGAGTCATCAAACTATATGTATCAATAACAACACCCCCCAAAAAAACAAAAAACAGATTACCCATAACAATAAGGAACCTTCAATCCAAAAAGAGATCACTCTGGTGGAAAAACAAATCTGGTCACGTTGCCAACTTCAAAAGCAGACACAAAAATTTATGCCACCAGATAAAGACTGAATGCACCAAATATCACATTAAACAAGAGGAAAAACTTCTACGCACCAATTCTATCCACGTTTTTTACAATTTTGTAAACAACAAACTAAAAGACTCAAGGTCCATCCCACCCCTGATAGAACCTAATGGTAAAGAGTGCAACGACGACACCATTAAAGCCAACATCTTTAACACATTCTTTGGCTCAGTATTTGTAAACAGCAATGGATCATGCCCAATATTTCTTAGCCGAATCACAGAAAACTACAATGATCTAATACATATCGATTTTACAGAAGACAATGTTGAAAAAGCACTATGCAATCTAAAACCATCTCTATCCATTGGACCGGATGGAATATGTGCCTACTTCTTAAAAAAGCTATCCACTGCCATAGCAGAACCTCTAAGCATAATCTTTGAAAAATCTTTCAGGACCAGCTCCTTGCCTAACCCATGGTAACAAGCCACGGTCATCCCCATCTTCAAAAAGGGAGACCCCAGCCTAGTTGAAAATTACAGACCAATCTCTTTTTGCTGCACCACTTGTAAAGTCATGGAATCAATTATTAACCAATCCATTATCTTCCACTTAGAGACAAACAACCTACTCTCTAATAAACAATTTGGTTTCAGAAAAAAAATATCCTGTAATCTGCAACTCTTACACTGCAAAAACATATGGACTACAAAACTCGATCAGGGCAAAACAATAGACGCAATCTACATAGACTTCTGTAAAGCCTTTGATTCAGTGGTACATGACAAACTACTACTAAAGCTAAAATCTTATGGTATCTCTGGACAACTGCATAAATGGATAGAAGCATTCCTGTCAAACAGACAACAAATGGTCAAAATTGGGAGTGTCCTATCAAATTCTGTACCTGTCAATAGTGGTGTCCCCCAAGGCAGTATTCTAGGACCAACTCTCATCATACTCTACATAAATGACCTCTGTGATCATATTAAGAGCAACTGCGTTCTCTTCGCTGATGATGTAAAGCTGTTCAATACCACAGACAATACTGCTACCCCTCAAAAAGATCTTGACAATGTATCAGAATGGTCAAACAAGTGGCAACTTCAAATCTCAACAAATAAATGCTTTGTCTTACATATTGGCAAAAAAAATCAGAAAATAAAATACAAGCTGAATAGTCAAGACCTTGTTGATGATCCAAGCTCTGTAAAGGACCTTGGAATACTCATCTCTAATTATCTAAGTGCTAGAGCCCACTGTAACTACGTAGCCAAAAAGGCATTAAGAGTTGTTAACCTAATCCTACGTAGCTTTTTCTCTGATAATATCACACTACTAACTAGAGCATACAAAACATTTGCTAGACCAATACTCGAATACAGCTCATCAATCTGGAACCCACATTACGTATCTGATATTAGCACAATTGAGAAAGTCCAGAAATATTTCACAAGAAGAGTTCTCCACTCCTCTACTCATTGTAGAATACCTTATGCCACCAGACTTGAAATTCTAGACCTAGAAAACCTTGAATTACACCATTTTTGGTCTGATCTAAGTATAGTATATAAAATCATACATTGCAATGACTTACCTGTCAATGAATACTTCAGCTTCAACCATAACAACACAAGAGCACACAATAAATACAAGCTCAAAGTTAACTACACCAAACTTGATTACAGGAAATACGACTTCAGCAACAGAGTGGTCAATGTCTGGAATACTCTACCTGACTCTGTGGTTTCTTCCCCGAACCCCCAAAACTTTAACCTTAGACTGTCTACTATTGACCCCACCCCTTTCCTAAGAGGTCTGTAGGGGGTGTGCATAAGCGCACCAACGTGCCTACCATCCCCGTCTTATTGTTTCTTTTATTTTTCTTATATGTACCCATTTCATGTATTCATAACTATGTATATACTTATACCTATTATCTTGTAAGCGATTGACAAATCAAAATAAATAAATAAACAAATAAATAAAATCTTCTGTTTTAAGAATCAAAGGATTCTTTAAGATTACTTTGTGCTATGTTAATTTTTAAGCCATTATATACTATAGTATCAAGTACCATGTATCCAAAGAAAGACTTTAGTTTTTCATTATTTTGTTATGTTACACTTAACAACAAAAAAGATTTTACTTGTTTTGTTCCCATTTGTATGTCCTTGGAAAAATAGATTTAAAGCTACAGTTTTATTAAATATTAAAAACTCTTGTACAATCTTTCCAGTTTCCTCAAAAATGTTCAACTAAATGATAACATGCATCAGTTTGATTACACCTCTTTCAAAATAGTATGCAAATTTTCAATTTATCTAATTGAGGAAATGGCCAATACTTGTCCATTTTCTGATATAGATATAAAAGAAATTTGATGTCATGAAGAGTTCAAATTGAATCATAAGATTTATATTAATTTCTCTTTCAATGCTATTTTAAGGCTTTTGAGAGAAGATAATGCATTGGATACAAGACTTTTGTATAATATTTAAGTGGTATACTCATTTTACATATTGTGGTTATATACCATTTTGCAAATACTCTTAATATCTGACAAACTCTCATGACCTTAAGATAAAATCATTGCTCTTGATTACCATGATCATGAAGCCATTTAAAGCTTTAGAGTATACATTAGTGCCATTGTCTCCCTCATACTTCTGGGCCAGCTGATTTACAAGGTATCTGTCACGGATCTGAAAAAAATGTAGAATTTATCTTATTACCAAGTACAAAGCCTCAAGTGGTTATGCTAGACATGGTAGGCATGTGAAGTTTTATGTCAGCAATCATATTTTCTAAATATTCTTTTACCAGTTATACATTAGAAATCCAATGAAGGGGTATTCCTCCCCCCCAAGATTCATCCACAAGGCCAGTGTATGACAAATCCAATAAGCAATCTATTTCCCCTAGTTAGTGTGATTCTATTGATTCAAAGATATGTCTACATGGAAAAGGCTTACGTTTGTATGAGGAGAATTCTAAAAGCATCAGAAGAACTGTTTTCGAGTCTTTAGGATAGCAAAGGAAGCAACAAGAATAAGAAATTTCAGATAAGCAGTCTAATCCCTGACTCATTATTACCTTTGCTGCAAAGAAATAAAGGAGTAGAATGATCAGAAGCTTCACAATGGAGATCACCAGGACCAGTTTGACGAGCTGTAATGTGAAAATAACATGCAAAATTAGGCCCATCTCTTCTATACATACACAAAAGACTCCAACTTGCAGGTCATATCCTCCACATGGAGAACAATCAAATCCTCAAGATGGCAATGAGATGGACCCTCCCACCCACAATGCCAAATGACCAGGAGGATGCCTCAAAATGCTTGCTGAAGAACATTCATGGAAGATTTAAGGACTCTAAGCATCACACAGGGAGACAATGAAGGACTTGCTCAAGACCAAAACTGCTGGAGATACTGTGCTGTCCAATATGCTACATAGCATGGGAGGATCTCATGCTAATGCTTCCATACAAAATGTTAGAACTGGATGTCATGTATCAACCTAATCAGAAATCTCTATTAATGACAATATGCTTTATTCCTAAATTTCATTTTCTTGTAATAATTTATGCTGCATCTAGCAGAATTATGCAGGACTAAATCACAGCTCTCACAACTACCAGACTGCATTATCCTTAGCCATTGCACATACTGTTTCAAAGCCATGATATGAATTCCAAACTTAGAAATCTCTTGTAATGCATGTTTGCATCAATCTTCAGTCTTTATACCAGTGGAATCCTTTCACTTACATTCTTCAACAGCTTTATATCTTCAGCAACAGTTGCATATATGCCCAAATAGCTCAGCCATGAGACCAGTAGACCAATAAGGAGGAGGATAGAAGCTGCTATATTTAAGAAATAGTTTGGATGGATATCCAGAATTCTTTTAGGGTCAATGATTGCCCAGATAGCCACAATAATAAGGCAGAGTGACCCAATCTGAAAAAACACAGAATAACCATTCAATGTAAAAGTCCTCTTTAATACTCTTTTAAAAATTCTAGTAGTGTTTAACTTAGCTAACAGATTTTCTGATGAGAAAATAGTATTCCCGTAGAAATCCAGTTCCAAGGGGAAGACTGACTCATAAGGCAAGGGTGGTTAGATACTAATTTTGGTCAAGATTAACAAGAGGTCTATGAGGTTGCCATCTGGACACCAAAGCACACCTTTAATAGACATTACAAGTCTCACATATCAGCATTCTGTGGAAAATCTTTTGGCAATTTAAAGCTTCAAGGATCAGTGGGACAAGGCAGTATTGGAAGATTATTAACTGTAGATCCCACTCCAGGTAGACAGTTTTTCAACATACCTAGCTATTTTCCTTCAGAAACACCCCCCGAAATTACCTATTGTATAGCAGGTTACTGTTTTTCTTTAGTCAAAGAGGCTAGCTAGTCCCATGCAAATTCCCTGAAGATTGCTGGTGAATTCATAGAGTTTGTGGTAGACCACCAGGTGAATTTCTGCTGACCAATGCTGATTTACAGAACACAGATTGAGAATTTAAAAAATCTGAGAATTTACTTAGGGCTTTCCTAGACATATAAAATCACACATAAAACAGAAAATAAAATGACAAAAAAGAACAAATGGCAGACATCATTCAATGTGAGCAAATGTAAAATGATGCAACTTAATGCTAAAAAGGGGGTATGATTGAGCATATAAAATTATATGTGTGGATAAAGTGGACAAGAATAAGCTATTTTCCCCTCTTAAAATACTAGAACTAGACATAAACCTATGACACGGAATCTTGGAAGAATCAGGCAAAAAAAATTTTTTTACACAACGTGTAATTAAATTTTGGAATTTGCTGCCACAAGAATGATGTTGGCTACCAGTTTGAATAGCCTTAAAAACTGGGTTGGACAAATTCATGGGAGTCATGGGAATCTGTGTGTATTAGCACTGATGGCAGTGTGACTGTTTCTGAAGACTATTTGCTTGGAAATTAGTGGTGCTTCTTTAGTTGGTTGGCATCTATGACAACAAATTGCTGGATCAGATAGGCTGGAATCTAATCCAGTGGGGCACTGCTTATGTTGAAGTACAGTCTATCAGAATTTTCCTGAATTTCATTATTTGATTATAAGAATTTAAAATGTATAAGCATACCTGTTTTCCGCCCCACTGTATACACAATAGGGTTCCCAACCCCCAGGCAATGGCTCATTTGGAACTGGGCCGCAGAAGCGAGGGGAGCATGCATGTGCAACTCCATTTGCTTGTTCAGAACCATCTCCTCTCTCCCCCCACTGGTCCACAAATCCAGGAAGGTTGAGGAACACTGCACAATAAGGAAGCATTTCAGATTTTAGCAAATTAGATAACTGACCATCCACCTGAGATAATGTACGAGGCTTAAGCAGTTCTCATTTAGGTAATGAGCCAAGTTTGAAGGGGGATTTATTTTAAGCACAGTCCTATAATACTTACAAACACCAGAACACAGAAGAAAAACATCAGGTATTTCATGCAAAGTACAGTATCCATTTTAGTTGAGTTGAGTTGTTTGAATTTCAGCAGAAATAAGTAACAGTCTCTGGAGAGAAAGGAGAGAGATCAATATGGGTTTGTCTTAGCTCTATCTTAAACCAGATATATACTGGTAATATGAGTCTTACCTTGGCTCATAAATTGCCCAGAATGAACCTTTATTCTTAACTGAACATCTATTCTGATTGTTTAAAATTGTCTTGGTTGTTTAAAATTGGCTAACATTTATCTGAATTAGGTGGTATTTAACTATTCTGAAAACTGAATATGTTACCTGAAATTTTGGCAATCTGTACATCTAATATCTTTAGACAGTTCAAAATTGCAAAGGTTCCTAATGATTGTATGGCAAGGGCAATTTAGAAGCTTATTGTATGCTTCAAATCTTGTATGTTAATAATGGCACAGATATATAAAGATCAGTTCTAAAAGCATATTAGAGCTACATGAAAAGTTAACTTATTTACTGGGGACTTCTGGCTCTGTTAAAATCTCTTTGTAATTCCTCTCTGGACAAGGAGAGGATTTGAAATTACCCATAAGTGCTCCAGACAGTTGCATCTTGCAAGGAGACCACAAAACAGAGCTTTATATCCGTTTGAAGCTCTGGGAGACAAAAGAAAACAATCTTCACTACATTTGGTGACTTCAAAATGACCCCAGGTTCACATATTTCCTTTTCTATTTTTTTTAAAAAATTGCTTATTAACTGCTTTTCAGCTGTTAGGGTTATTTAGCCATGTTAGCTCAGTGGTTTGAATGCAGTACTGCAGGCTACTTCTGCTGACTGCCGGTTGCCAGCAGTTCAATTCTCACCAGCTCAAGGATGAATCCGCGTTCCATCCTTCTGAGGTCGATAAACTGAGCACCCAAATTATTGGGGACAATATGCTAACACTGTAAATTCTCTTAGGGAGAGGGCTGTAAAGCACTGTGAAGCAGTATATAAGTCTAAGTGCTATTTCTATTGCTATTAGAAACCATTGGAATTACAAATTTTATTGGACATTAGGTGAGTTTCCTTCAATCCTTACCAAAGGAAGCTTTAAATACAAGTTTAAAAATAGTTTTAATAAACAGCAAAAGGATGATTAGAGCATTGATTTTGAAAAGTTAAAAAGAAACCAAGAATCCAAATGTATTTGAAATAAGATTTTCAGATTCATTATAAGAATTCTGGCCATAGGAAAATGCTGTTGTTTTGAATTCTTTAAAAAAAACATGTTAGGATGGGACTTTGAAGATTGGACATGAGGCGGAACCAGAAGGAACTGAAGAAGTAAAAGAACACTTAAAGTTGACTTACTAATACAGAATGGAGCAAAATACTTCTACGCTGCATGTACTGATGGATATTTGTGATCCAGAAGTTAATTTTAAGAGTGTTTGCCATTTTAGATATAGCTGTTTTTAACAGTTGTTATGGAAGAAGAAGTTGTTTTACCACACAGGGCTAAGATTGATCTAAAAGTGATCTAAAAATGGCAGGCTATAAGAATTATATAAAAAAGATGCTACACTTGATATACAAATGAAACCAGATAAAATCTTAAAAATTAAAAGGCTACTCAAATAACAAACCAAAAGAATGACCTAGATAATTTTTCTAAATTGAATTTACAAAGGAGACTTGTTAAAGTTTTGAAGAGTTTTGTGAGAAGAAACAAAGAAAAAAATGAAAATAAATCAAATTCTAAGACATTATTTGAGGGAGTTAAGGATCAAGATTATTTAAAGTGAAATAGTTTATTTGATCAAAGTTAAAATAGGTATATTGTTATCTCTAGCAACCCTTAATGCATGGCTGTCAAACTCACGGCCTGCAGACCAGATGCATCACGCACTGACCACGACCCCGCCCAGGTTAGCGAAGGGGGAAAAAGTCCCGATATGTTACGTGATACTGTCTGACAACACGAGTTTGACACCCTTGCCTTAATGGGCTTTTGTTCACCGGGACTTTAAGAGTTTGTAGATAAGATATGATAAGCTACAGAAATCTTTTGTTGCATTTTAAGAGAAGGTATAAGTTACAAAAATTGTTTTACCACATATAACTGAGAAATCAGTTCCTTAAATATTTTTCTTTTCTTCTTCCTACTTTCTTTCCTTTCCTGCACTTTCTCTTTTTTATTTCTTTAGTTTGTATTCTTTAATTGTAACATTTACTAAAATTATAATTAAGTTAACTACTTTACTGAATGCAGCAAGCAGACACTTTTGTATACTATATATACAATGGAATATCCTGGAAAACAGTTTTGCAGACTATTTGCTCATTTTCTGGGTGAAAACAGTATGAAGTAAGAATATGAAGTTTATGATTGGCTTGAATTATGTTGCAGTTAAATAGAACAATGGTAAATTTAAGTACTTGGAACTGGAAACTTGTATAAAAAGACTAATTCTTTTTTAAAAGGAACCAAAAGCTTCAAATATAAAATTATTGATGGACATAGATAGAATGTCATGATTAGGGAGAAAAAAAAAACAGATATAGGCCTGTTATAACATCCTCTTATAGGGAATGTTAAGGTTCTCCAACCTTTTTGATGCAGAGATTCATCTGAAATTTTGAAAGCAGGTTATGGGCACTGTCACAAAATGGTAGTCATGATGGCTGTGGTCAATTACAAAAAAGCCACAGACCAAAAGCAAACAAAGCATTAGGTTGCAGCAAACTACCTATTGACGCCTCTGGAGCCCATGTGGTACCCAGAGAAATTGTTGGAAATGCAGGTGTGCTTGAAGTTGGTGTTTGCTTTCTCATTTTAAAATTATTTTTTTAAAAAACTAAATGGAAATAAGGCAGGTGAGAAAAATGCTAACAAATTGTCATAGTACAGTACATCTTAAGACCTAGGTGATATGTTCTGTTTAGATATGTAAATATTCAAATATGAAAGAGCAAATATATTCGGTGTTAATTGGGGATGGGGAGGTAGATAGAACTGTTATGGGATCATAATAGCAACATTTCTGACTCATTTGTAACTAGGTATTTGTTTGATAAGCAGGATAAGTATATACGATAAGTTATATTTATTGCTATTTGAAAAAATCATCTATGTCGGGAGTGTCAATTTTGATTTCATTGAGGGCCACATCAGGTCTGTGTTTAACCAAAGCTGGGGTGGGTGTGACCAGGTTGGATGTGGCCATCTTGACATCACTTGTGTTGGGGGACACCTGTGGTGGCCCGAGTGCCCTGCCAGCAAAAGCGGGCTCCCGAGCATGGCTTCATTTTTGGCTGCAACAGCTTCCTACAACCCTCTGCCAATGAAAACGGAGCACAGGGAGCCACATATGGCCCTCACAAACTCTATTTTTAGATGGGATAGTTTCCTGCAATCCGTGGGAGATTGCTGGAAATAGCAAAAGACTGGCCCGTGTTGTCTCTGCCAGTGAAAATGGAGCTCAGGAGGGCCACGCAGCCCTTCCAAGCTCCATTTTTTCCTCTGCTAGCGAGGATTGTACATCTAATCAGACTATAGAAAAAAAGCTTGTCTGTGTCAAAAGTTCTGCCTGGGAATAATAAAACACTGTCTTGGGAAAGCCATTTGCCTTATCTACCTCTCTGGCACATAGCACCTCTTATGTTGACTCCCATATTCCAACTTCTGTCCAGTTCTCTTTTTTCTGGACTTCCTAATTTCATTAGCAAAAGTTCTGGTACAAACAGTGATAGTCATCAAGGAGATGGACTGGAGACAAAGGATGAGTGTCACTGCATTGGTTTGGTTGAAGAAGTGCAAAGACAGCACTCACCATCTCATTCTTCCCGATACCATAACATAACATCTCAGAAGTTATTCGGGGCGACACCAACAGCCTTAACAGAACAGGGCATCATTTTAAGGCATTTAGGGCATTTTCTAACAAACATTATTGTTGTTTCAGCAAACTAAGACTGTTGGCAGATATAGTGTGGTTCAGTGTACTGATGATATAGAAAAATTGGGTGAATTATAAACCCTGATTAACCATGGATTAATATAGCACTATAGCACTTAGACTTATATGTCACTTACAACCCTCTAAGTGGTTTACAGAATCAGTTGTTTACAGAGTCAGCACATGTTATGAGAATTCATTGTTGGGAGTTACCCACAATTCAAATATAGCCTTCAGAGGTCTGTCTTGCGATTTTCCATGATTCTCCCTCTCTTGCTGCTTGCCCCCTTACCCTCCTACCACTGTCGTTGTCACCATTATGTTTATAGTGTAGTTGCTAACACCACTGCTCAAACCCTGAGATGTTAGGAGCCATTCTGGCAGTTGCTGTGAGGACTCTATGCTCCAACTAGGGCTCAGAGCAGCTTCCAACACTTGCCAGTTCTGCAAGTTCTAGAGGACTCTATGGTTCTATGATTAACCATAAAGTTGCCTCAGAGCAACTGCCAGAGTGGCTGATTGCACTTGCAGAACCCAAGCATCAGAGTTGACAGCCCCATATTAAGAGTGAAAGAAGTGAGAGATTGCATAATCATCATCATCATTTGGGAGGAAAAAAAAATCAATCAGCTAGAAAGGAGGGAGAAGGAAAAGCTTCTTTTTATGCCATTGATCAAATGCATCTGAAGTGATCAACTTGTGTACTGCATAGAACATGAGACAATGAGACATGGCAATATAATCTGGTCTGATTCTAGGGACTTTTCTGGGGGCTTTTTGTTCATCCTGTCTGATGAAATCATAAAGCATGAGGAAAAGCGGAACATTCAAAAACTTAAAAGAGTTTTGTAGCATTGTTTGATGTTAGCCAATTTTGTAAGCCCAACTTACCACTTAGCAGTTCACCACCTGATTACATATAGGTAGTCCTCACCTTATAACATTTATTTAGTGACTGTTTGAAGTTATGATGCACTGAAAAAAAATGACTTATGACCATTTTCACATTTATGACCATTGTAGCATCTCCATAGTCACATGATCAAAATCAATACACTTGGCAATCTGACATGTATTTTTGAGAGTTTTGGGGTACCAGTGTCATATGATTATCTTTTGCAATCCTCTGACAAGCCAAGTCAATGGAGAAACTAGATAAAGTTAACAATCATGTTAATAATTTAACTGGTGATCCACTTAACAACTGTGACAAGAAAGGACATAAAATAACGCAAAACTCACTTAACTGTCTTGCTTAGCAACATAAACTTTGGGCTCAGCTGTCGTCAGTCGAGGACTTCTATGTTTGTGATAAATTACGTTTAGTTGTGTTTTTATTTGGCATGTTTAAACTCAGTTTTTTAAAAAAACACAGTTGAAACAAGTTATTGATTGGTGCAATATATTAATCCAGTACTGAATCTTCTCAAAAATGCTTATTTAATTGGCTGCATGATTAAATCCTCATCACCTTACATGCTGAGTATTTTGTACAATTTTAATTCCCATGAAATTAGTTCTTTAAAAATAAATTATAGATGTTATTGACCTCCTTAGATTTTGAGGTGCAATATTCTTCATTCTACTTCTTCACTCATGTATTTTGTTTACATGAATGTAAATATACACCTATATATGCAACAAGATAGAGGTAGTCCTTGTTTAGTGACAATTGGGACCAGCAACTCCATTAAACAAAGTGGTTGCTAAGTTAAACTGCAGTTTTACTTATGATCTTACTTTAGCTTTCCTTTCCTTTCCAGACCTGTAAAACTCTTAAACGCGAGGATTGTTCAGTTATTTTTTTTCATCACCATTGTAACTGTACAAGGCACTAAGCAAGGACTACTTGTATTCATAAGCCATATATTCTAATATAACCTACGTTAAAGTACTGCTGGTAAAAGCTATCCACACTGTATCAAAATTGTACCATACCTTAAAAATATCTTCAGGATTGTTCAATCTCTCCTATCGTGTATCTCAATTGTGGCCTAATTTAAGTAGAAATTTGCAAGGATAGAACATACATAAAAACCCAAATAATTTGATAATTGTGAATTTATTGGAGCTATCTTCTTAGAATAGTTTATCCAAAAATCTTCGGTATTATTGAAT
The DNA here is from genome assembly GCF_049901715.1 of Pseudonaja textilis. NCBI lineage: Eukaryota > Metazoa > Chordata > Lepidosauria > Squamata > Elapidae > Pseudonaja > Pseudonaja textilis. The sequence goes on along the minus strand of NC_141992.1, from coordinate 34,676,346 downwards.
CCCATTGTGCTATTGACATGTAATTGTCCATGCAAGACAGTAAATTCAATTCTTACTTAAAATGACAAAAATCCTGGGGCTGTACTACTTTAGAGTACAGATAGGAACTCTCAAGATTTCAATTTTTTTTCACATGGAGAATGCATTTAAGCTCTGTCTTCTCTATTAAGATAATTTAGCATTGTATAATTAAATGCTTATCTAAAATGTTGCAGCCCAGCCATGGTTGACTACTTCAAGACAATGCAAAAAGCACAGAAAGTTGATACATGTATAAATTCTTACAGAAGATGCATTTTAAAATGTAACAATAAGACACAGGTGCCATTGGAGGGCAGTAATTTAATTTTAAGCTTCAGAAAGCCTGTTCTGTGTTGTCAGATTTTTTGCAACTAGTATCACATAAATAAGATCTATAATAAGGCTGTTCAGTGGTTTAAATCAGTAGTCCCCAACCTTTCTGTTATCAGAGACTGGTTTCATGGAAGACTATTTTTCCACAGACCGGGGTGGGGTGGGGTGGTGGTTATGCGCAACCTATATCCCACACATGTGCAGACAAAGCTTTGCTTGCTTGCCCACTCGTGGAACCCGGTTCCTAGCAGACCTGAGATTGGGGACCCTTGCTTCAGATTACTAGGAATAAAGTTCTTTTAGTGTGCATTTGGGCATGCATGTAGCAACTACAGACCAAGTAAGTCTTTTCTCAACATCATGTTACCATTATGGAGGACAGCCATGCAATCGTAGGAAGACATGGTTGCTTTAACAAATTGCCAACAGTTGCTATATGAACACCCCCAGGCATTCCAAGACATGTTTTTCCATTGGCATGTGAAATGCTGCACATCCCTAACTCTTTTTCTCCAAACTAGTTAACAAGTTCATATAGCATTTTGTCTTGTTAAAGTTCATCCTCATGTTTAGTCTAAAACAGGTAACATATTTATATTCTTTGTATAATTACTTTGGAAAAAAATAGTAAATTCATTTAAAACAGACAAAAGTTGAAAACACACAAGCTTCAGATAAGACTGATATGAGGGACAATCGTGGTGTTGTGCAGATAGGGTAAGGAACTTTAGACATGCAAATTACACCATCTGATCACAAACATTTCATCCACTGTTACATACATGAACAGCATATAAGACTTATTTTCCGAAGATTAAAAAAGCTCAAGAAAACAGATTTCTTGCCAAAAATAATCCTTGAAACTTTTGTCAACATAGTATATCCTTTTAAATATTCAGTAAAGAACTATTATGATCTCCCTTAATATTTCATTCTCACTATGGAGTTATATTAACATTACAAGAATATTAAAAGGAAATTAAGTATTTCTTCTATGCTTTGCATCTCTCTTTCTGATTATCTGGAAGAAAACACAACGCTGCTCACTGCAGATGTGTTACCAGCACATATTCTGCTAGTGCATTCCATAGGTTTTCATATTACATGGTTTGTTGTATCCCCCGGGACGTAATCTGCATTACACTAAAAAAGGCCACAGATCCATATGTTGCTTGATCCTTAAGATAAGGAATATCCATGGAGTTTGCAGGCATTTTATATTTATTTTACAGTGATAATTCCTATTCATAATCCTTTAAATATTGTGAAAAATACAGTAACATCTACATGTACACATCCAATGAAAAGTCTTCAAATGAGGCTGCATTTTGCTTCTCCTTTTAAAGGTAAAACTTTTAAAGTTCAACAGAAACAGAAGAAATCATTGGTACTGCCTATAATCTCCAAAGGGAGAGGCTTGTAACTGAGATGGGTCTTCAGAAAGCTGAGGACCTGTAATTAAAAAAAACAGCAATTGTTTATCGCTCTGCAGTATATTGCTGCACTGAATATGTTTCTATTAGCGTCAAGGGAGAACGTTAGAGTTCTTAGGGTATGATTGTTCCATACTAATGTGCAATTGGGAAGGCATCAACAGTTAAGAAACTATTGTCATGTTAGAACTAGAACTGACAACTCTATGAAACCACTATTACACAACATTTTGAAGCCTGTTATGTGAACGTATTAAAAGTTTGCAGATAATTTTAAGTACCAAATGTTTTATTTTGAATGCTTCCAGTTTATTGCAGTGAAAATAACTCCCATAATATTTAATGGAACTTTTAAAAGAAGTAAAATTGTTCTTCAATAAGAGAATTAAATATCAGATTTTACAGCATATGAAACTAAGCAATTGTCTTACCATTTGGAAATTGAGCAGATGCAAATCTTGTTAACAGAATACCTGCTCCTTCAATTAAAGCTAGAAGAACTCCTCCCATAGCTGCAGACCCAACCATGGCAATTGGTCCATCTAATAAAAGGGTTTTAAAAAATAGAAAAAGGATTTAGAATAATCTTTAAAATCATTCTATAATAATAATCAGATTACATCAGGGGTAGGATTCAGCCAGTTCGGGCGAAATGGATGTTAATTTTACATCCAGTTCACCGAACCGATAGTTCCGACAACAAGCTGGCCCTGCCCACCCTGCCCCACCCCTCCCAGAAGTCCCCACGAGGCCCTTCTGGCTCCCAGGTAAGTGTAGGGAGGCTTTCTGGGCGCAAAAACGGGGTGTCGGAGTGGAGCCAGACCCCCCTCGTGCCCTATTTTGGCTTCCTGGAGGCTCCAGGGAAATTTTCTAGGCCCAAAATGGTGCATGGGGGGTGCCTGCCACCCATTCCCCCACACCCCATTTTGGCTGCCAGGAGGCACCAGGGAGAAAGAAAGGAAGGAAGGAAGAGAAAGGAAGGAAGGAAAAAAAGAGAAAGAAAGAGGGAGAAGAGAAAGAAAGGGAGGGAAGGGAGAAGAATAAAAGAAAGAGGGAGGAAGGGAAGGGAGAAAGAAAGAAAGAGGGAGTGAGGGAAGGGAGAAAGAGGCAAGGAAAAGTGAATGAGATATGGAGGGGAGGGAGGGATAGAGGGAGGGAGAGAAAAAGGAGAGGAAGCAAGGACCACAAACCCTGGCACTAGACACAGCTTCAGAGGATGCTTTGAAACAGCATAGCAATCCAGGGCTAGAAGGGACTTCAGAGGTCATCTTGTCGAACCCTGTCTCCAGCAGGGGACATCTGGGTTATTTTGGTGCCTCACCCAGTCACATGACCACCAAGCCATGCCCACCCCTGGATCACATGTTGTATTGGAAATGTCAACATAACAACAACAACAATAATCATAATAATCATAATAACCACAATAATAATTCATTCAATGTATAACCACCCAGTTCTCAGCCCTTTACAATTGTTAAACATTTAAAAACAGAACAATACAAAAAACACAAAACATCATGAAACAAAAGAATAAAAATAGCAATAAAATAAATCCAGAGGGGACTAGAAAGGAAGAAAAGGACATGTCATTCTTTCTGCTTTGGCGAAAATGGGAATGTAAGGCTAAAAAACATTGAAAATTAAAATGTAGATTCTTCATAGCAGGTGTGTACAACCTGCAACCCAAAGGTCACATATATCACTCTAAAACTTTAGGTACAACTTCCCTCCATCCTTTCAAGAAATTCTAATGTTGTAGAAAATTAAGAATAATAGAATATGCATTGATACATTTTAATTATCTGTCAGAAAGTTTTAAAAAAATGTTCATTCACAATTTGTCATAGGTAGTAGCTCTACATAGTCCTTACTTCTTGAAGCTAAAATGGCCCCTGTTAAAGCACCACTGGAAATAGAATTCCAGGGATCTTCTTTTCCTCTTGCTTTCACCAGGCTACAGTCGATCATGGAGAAGAGACCACCCCAGATAGCAAAGCTACCTATTTGAATGAAAAATAATTCAAAATTTATAACCAAGTTTTAGTGGTCATTTTTAAATTTGGATCCTAGCAAAAGAATCTAGAGAAATTTTATTTTAAGTTCAAAAAGAAGCAAAATCTATGGTTATAAACAAACAAATCAAATATTCAAGAATTTAACACAAAAAGAAAGTATAATTAATGCCCACCAAAGCTCCTTAGGGATATTCCAAAAGGCAAGAACATTTGATTAAAATCTGCATCTCCTTAATTTCTCAAAGCAGTTCACTTAATAAATAAGATTTTTCTTTTTCTTTCAACCATTCTGGACTCCTGGTGATTATATGGACAAGACCATTTAGTTTCAGTTGCTTGCCACTTTCCCCTTCTAAAGCTGAGAGTAATCGGCTCAAAAACCACCCGCGTGGCTTCTGTACCCACAATGTGTTTAGAACTCTGGTCTTACCACTCCTGGCCCAGGTCTTAACCTCTAGGCCAAGCTAGTTCACAGTTCATACATTAAATGATAACAATCTACCCTCTTTTTAAGATAACTGTTTTGTTCTCTGATGGGAATTGAACACAGACATATTTTCTCACAAATGTGTGTGCATACACACACACGTATATATACATACATATACATATATAATACAAATACATACAAGGATACTTGTTGAAAGTATTGATTCTAAATAACTTTATTTCTTTACTTAGACAGGAAAGGAGAAATCTACTCTCTAGCCAGGCAAAAAAAGTTTCTCAAATCCTGAAAGATAATTATCAAGTGTTCTTTTTTCCCTGCTTAGATAGACAGGGTACTTGAAAGAGGTTTCTTCCACCTAGGAAGGAAACACTAAACAAAAAAATATATTGACAAATGTAATATGAGTGTTACCTTTTCCTGATTTAAAAAAAATAGGCTTTCGTTCCCTTCTTTCCACTGTCAAAAGCACAGGGCAGATAATGGCATAGCTATAGTAGCCCTTCAGTTATATACTATATTAAAGAAAAGTAAAAACCATGTCCCTCAAGAAATGTTATCACTTTTCTTTTTAAAACACAGAAGAAAATAATAATATACAATAATAATTACCTCCCAACTGTGGTGCTCTGGTTTTAATAGCTGTCAAACTACCCCGCAACCGGTAATTTACACCCTGGAACAGGTAAAAATACACTATTAAAGTAATACCACAGGTTTTTATTCAATTTACAATCTACAGAGTTTAATCTATGATCTTGAGATTGATAAACTAAGCCAAGGGTGTCAAACCTATGTTGATATGGCGGCGTCACATGACGTATCAGGAATTTTTTCACCTTCGCTAAAATGGGTGTGTGGCTAGCGTATAACGCATCCAGCCCGCGGGTTGGGAGTTTGACAACCCTGTGCTAAGCTAAAATTCTACTCATCACCATGCTGGGACAGGCGGCAACGGCTGTAAAGAGTTCTTCCAAAAGTAAAAAGGTTTTTTTAACTTTATATTTTTAACTCATATCTGACTTTTTGTAATATCACATATATTAGACAGGCTACCAATTTTGTTTTAGCTACATGCAATTTCCACTTTTGCAGAGCATGGTTGCCTGAAGTCATGTGACTTCACAGCCCCAGAACATTTCACTCTCGGCGCAAAAAGCATTTGCAAGCTGACAGGATGCTGAAAGCAATGTGATAACGTTTCCATCGTCCCATTGGCTTGCAAATGCTTTTGTGCTGAGAATGAAAGGTTCTGGGTGCTGTGATCTGTGGCAACTTCAGGCACCCACCCGCTTTTGGACAGAATTGGTGCCTGAAGTCATAAAAGATCACCCCCAAAAAACATTTCATTCTCAGCACAAAAAGTATTTTGAAGCCGAATGGTAGGGTGGAAAAGAAATCATCCTGCTCTCTTCTCCCTCAAAGTTAAACACAGCAGAAAGGTGACAGATCTTTGCAAGATAGCATAGTTGATGCATATAAGTTTTATGAGGTCTGTTTTAATTAGTTGTTTTGTTTTAATTATATTGTGGTTTTGATTCTTGCTTGCTGCCCAAAGTTCTTTCTGGTAGATGAATGGCTATATGTGCTTGTTTGTTTAATTAATTAATAGATAGATAGATAGATAGATAGATAGATAGATAGATAGATAGATAGATAGATAGATAAAAAAGATACATTCTTCAACTCTGGAGGTTTTTAAGAAGAGGCTGAGCAGCCACTTCTCAAGTGTGGGTTAATTGGTTTTCCTGCACACTGAATAGAGTTGGATTACATGATACTTGTGGATTCTTTCACAATTATATGATTATGATTTCAGAAAAATAGACATTTTTAAAAAAACATGCTTCACATCGTATATATAAATATAATAACACATATAATTTTATATATTCAAAAAGAAAAAAAATAGTTGCATTGAATTCATTATTTCCAAACCTCTGTTTTTAAATACTATAGAAAAAGTAATCATAAACTTGTCTCTGTAAATTATTTTAACTCACCACTGGGGAATTTCTGAATCCTTTGATTGCTTGAAAGATGCCTCCACCGATGGCTCCCATTGTGAAAGCACCACCACAATCATCTACTATTCTCCAGGGGCTAAATATATATATAAATCTTGTAACTTGATCACAGCAAACAATTCCTCAGATACTTCAGCTTCAATGTATTATGTCCACTAGCTTGCTAACAAATACACACACACCCCAAAAAAATCAAAACAAAAAACAACAGACAGTATATGTTTCAAGGTATTTTTCATTTTGGACCCTCTGCTATAATCTTGAGGCTAGGTAACAAAACCTTTCAACATTATATGTTACATAAAAGATCGTGTCAGAAGGAAATCAACACAGAAATCATCTGAAAGGCCTAGGATTGCTGATTTTTAAAAAATCATAAGCATCAGCACACAGATAAACATGATGTGCGAAAGGAACACTGGGGTATCTGCCCTGTACCACTGCTGAGGGGAAGAGCATTGCAACATGCTCTAATAAAGGCCCATTTATATTTTTGGTTTACCAATGTATGATGATAGGAAACTTTATGGGAATTGATCAATAGTGCTGCACTGATCAGGTTGGTTAGCTACTGGGAATTGTACAGTAATTCTGCAGCACCTGAAGACCGCAGGCTCTCCTGCCTCCCGTAGAGCAGGGGTCTCCAACCTTGGCCACTTTAAGACTTGTGGACTTCAACTCCCAGAATTCCTGGCTGAGGAATTCTGGGAGTTGAAGTCCACAAGTCTTAAAGTGGCCACGGTTGGAGAGGATGGAGTAGAAATTGGACGGATGTTTACAGATGACCGGTTTACCAAACCGGCAAAGAGTCACCCAGGGCACATCCAATCGAAAGCCTCGCGCAGCCATTTCATTCCACGTGCCTTCTCTCAGCTAGAAGTCGCTTCTCGGTCAAAGGCCACCCTTGAAAGAAGCTGCCTCTTTGCCATTTTCAAAGGATCCCTTGCCGATCCACTTTCAAAGGAACCGCGCCGGCTCCAAGACGTCCCGTCCCGACTATACCCCGAGTCCTTTGCCTTCTATCAGGAACGAACAGCTGATTCACCCAATCCACATCCCCAAAGCGACCGGCCATACGCCGCGGCAGGAGAAAGGACAAGGGCGGCGGGGCTCAAGGACGGAGCTGGCTGCCGCTCGGGAGAAGAAGAGGGTGGGGGGGAAGCAGGCAGGGAGAGGCCGGAGCAACGGCCTCGGCCAGTGCTTACCAAGGCTCGCGCGCGTATTCCTCCATCTTCGTCCCGGTTTCCACACAGCGGCGTGACGCGCAGTCAGACGTTTTACCGGCTTGTGAATCAGGCGGCTTTCGGGCCCCGGCGACGCCAGGCGCAGCCATTGGCTGCCAAGCCTTGAAGGGGCCGGCTCAACTAACGAGGCTCGGTTCCGGAGCTGAGCGGCGCACGCACGTGTTGTCCTCCGATTGCACCGGGGACGCCAGGCCGAAGGGAAATTCAGGCGGAAAATTAGTTTGATTCCGGTGTGGGATCTCTATGCTATAAATGAGCGGACGGCGGGGGGAAGGGGAGGGATTCCCCCAAAGTGGAGGGTTTTTTAGCATCAAAGCAAAAGAGTAACTCAAAGTGATCTGCGTTGATCGATTCAGTATACTCGATTCGATGGGTATTTTAAATGTTGACGATGGACGTGCTGAGGATAAAACGAAATGACAAAAAAGTCAAAGTTTTATCCGGAGTTTAAATGACGTCTCCCTACCATTTCCTGACTCTTTGGCTCACGTGTGAAGGGGTGAAGTCTCTTACTTTTAACTGCACAGTACTGTAGGTTCCTCTGAATGGCTTAGGATTGCTGCTAAGAAGAAAAAGAAAAGAAAATAAGATTATTGAGCTTTGTCAAAATCCAAGATATAAAAGGACGTGTGTGATTGATTAACTTCTGTACCATATGGATAATTGTGCAAACTCTGGGAGACTGGAAAATAGGGGAGACTGGCATACTATGGTGCTTTCAGTTGCGAAGCAACTACTTAGCAACTACATAACCTCCACCACACAGATAAAGATGTTGCACTAAACTAAAGGAACACTATGGTATATCTGCACTGTAACAGTGCAATGTATCTAACGAAGACCTTAAGATGGAAAAATTATAAAGCTGCAAATTCTTCCTCCTGCCTCTTTCTGCCCCTCTGCACACCCTTTCCCCCATATCTTTCTGCTGTCCCTGATCTCTGTCTATTTACACATGTGAATTGGACCAGCCTAAGACTACTAAACCCAAATATGGCCATGTTTCCATTTCAATGCTGTTGTAACTTTGAATGGTCACTAAATGAACTGTTGTAAATCAAGGACCACCTGTACTTGGTTATACAAGTTATATGTGAGACATATTGCATCTACCTTATTAATTAAGAATTTCCCCCTCTTCAGTCCAATTTAAATCCTTCATCAATCAAGCCACTTCGTGCATCTGATATAATGAGCTATAGCTCAAGAAGACCTATGCCTTTTAATAAAATAGTTGGAAATATTGCTTCCAGACTCCTGATGTTTTTGTCAGGAAAAGATACAAACTGTATCACTACATTTCCTTGTCATCATGTTGAACAACTACTAAATACTGAAACTAAAAGCAAAGTAACGATGCCACACCTCAAACACCTATCTAGTTCAACAAAAGTAAAGGACTGAAGGCCAGTGAGGCTTTTATTTATACAGTAACACAAAGTTGAAGTATTACACTATATTTACATTATATAATATTTTACATCTCATGTAATAATAGTGACTGTCAGCAGATGGAGTCATTGTTCATAAAAATTATGTTTAGGAAAGGTCTGAGGGGGATGGGAGAAAAACCTAGGTAAAAAAGGAATGTATTTTGACTTTGGCAATTATTAGATTGCACTAAAATTCACAGGGTTTGGTAATGTGCACTTTGAAAACACATTTTTAAATTGTGTAAGCATGCATCAATACAATGATAATTAATTAGATATGTTCATTCAATCATTTCTTAATGGCATAATCCAGTTTTGATTATATAAGCATTTTGGGAATTACATTTTTTATATTTTGGCATCAGTCTATTATTTCTTTCAAATATCATTAATACTGTAATAAATTATGATGCAAACCAACCATCCCCAAAGTGATATTCTCCAATATGCTATTGGCTAGCTCATTTTGAAGTTGAACAGATCTGAAAACAGTAACCTGGTTAAAATGTAATGCAAATATCAAACAATGAAGCAAGCATTAGCTTTTCAGCATCATTTCTAACATGAATGATAGCTGTTATAAAGCAGGCGAAAGAAGATGGAGAAGGTGAGTTGCAGAAAAAGCAGGACAAGAGGTACAAACCCTCCATATTCTTTGCATAATAAAATGTAGGAAATATTTGAGCCAGAATTCCCGAACCTGGAATGCTCACGAATGGAGTACTTGTTCAATACCTTGGTGGAATACCATTTTGTGAAAATAAATTTAAATAAATTTAAAACCTGACCATTTTCAATAATGCTATTGTGGCATTTAAGTGACTTTTTGAAATAAAAGCCAAGGAATAAAAACTTTCCACCAGTAGTTCCAGAACTACCATCCCTACTGTCCCTGTATTTTGCTACCGATGTAACATCTTCAAAGAACATTTCAGACAGGGACTGAAAGATCTAAACTGTTTTTACTGAAAATCCCCCAGATTAGAATAGAAGATACCAGAGGTGGTATTCAGCAGGTCCTGACCAGTTCTGGAGAACCAGTAGTGGAAATTTTGAGTAGTTCGGAGAACTGGCAAATACCAGCTCTGACTGGAGATTTTATAGTATCCTTTCCCTGCCACGCCCACCAAGCCGCGCACACAGAACCGGTGGTAACAATATTTGAATCCCATTACTGGAAGATACATCTTATACTCGGCTCTCCACTGACTAGCAGTTGTAGATAGGCAATCCAACTCTAAGCAAATGTATTTGAAAGAAAATCTGATGGGCTTTCTTTCTAGCTTTAAACTCATATTGATGAAGATTGTGGATTTGTTTAATGACCTATTCATCAGAAGTGTACTGTGTACTACAATAATAATTTTCTATTCATTTTGTATAAGATTCAAAAAAATATCAAATTGAAAACTATTTTCAATGGACAAATAGAAACTGAATCATTAAATTAAGAAAGCTTCAGGCATATTCTGATTTTACATATTATTATTGAGAGAAATGAAATAAGACACTGCATGCCACCAAGGAGATGCATTTGTTTGTAGATGTGTGAGCATTTGATATACATACTTAAAAAGATTTTGTTTTCATTTCTGCATCCACCCAGCAAGCCAGCACTTAGAGAATTTCGTTTTGCTTTTCTTTTTAGAAAATGTGCAAGTTTCTCTTTCATTGCCTTTAAAAATCTAAAAGTTCAAGACTAAATTTGGTCATGCAGCACTTCAAGATTCTCTGGAATGTCCTCAAGTTTCAAACTCCTCTGATAGATATCAGCTCCACCTCTTGTTTCGTATGATTGGCTTTCCTCTGCTTGGCTGAACTGTTGTCACTTTTCATTGGTCAGTTTCTCTACATCTGCATAGTCATTATAATCCAAGCTGTAAAGGGGGTTTTGTTTCTTACATATAACATTTCAACACCTCTACAGGACCAGAAAAAAGAACTTGGTTTTGCAGAAATCCCAACTGTTTTTTTTAAACTTGCTTTTTAATATATACACAAATACATATATACATATATAGAGTATATTCTTGCAACCTGCCAAGATGTCAAAAGTAGCAAAATACCGACGGCAAGTCAGTGAAGATCCAGATATTGACAACTTATTATCCACTTTGTCTGCAGAAGAGATGGAGGAGCTAGAAAAAGAACTGGATTCATCTGATACAGATGGGAGCATTCCAGTAGGCCACGAGCAGAGAGATAAAACTGACAAGCAATTGAGTGGCAAGTGCAATCGAGAGGAAACACTCAGCTACCGTGAAAAGGAGACCAAGAAATTTATTCCAAAGGAACAGTCAACGGATGTAAGTTGCTTTTTGGGAAAGGTGCATTAGTATAAGGGGAAGTGGAGTAATGCTAGCTGTAAACTATGGCTAGAATTATACAGTTTGCTAAGTTAAAACATCAGATTTTAGGGAGTTTTGCAATGTGTAAACCTAGTCGGAAAGTCAAAAGGAAAATATTACTTTTCCATAGTAAGATGCAACTCACATCCTGTTTTTCATAAACTTGATCAGTGTAATCAAGTTTATTAAGCTGCCTTAAGATATATATTTATTGCTTTTCATTGACACAAATATTATCCTAAAGTTTTGCTGAATAAAACAGTGAATGGGTTTACACTTCTTACTAAATCATGTTTGTTTATCATGTTTATTGAGTCAATCACAATGATTAAGTTCATTTACTGTGTAAAGTCAAAATGATACAACATTATTAACATGAGTAAATGCTATCACAGAGCAGTTTTTTAGTTTCTTGAACTTGGATATAATTGTCTCACTTAGGGAAGTGAAACTTGTTCCCCATTAGGTTGGGTTGAATCCCCAAAACTGTTTCTGGTTCTAGCTTTACAATATTGGGAGTCCAGTCTTAATGCTCTGTGGCTGTGTTGATTATATCTGAGAGTTTAGTTACTGCAAGAGATAAGATGGAGAAGGTCACCCCACATTTCCTGGATTTGTGAAAGTCATAATTTACTTTAATGATAAATTAAGTGAACAAGCTTAAGTAGACTGTGCCACAATGGTAAGCCTTAAAGTATGGTTTGGAAACCACAAAACTACCACTAGGTTCATTATGACTAGGTCAGAATCAAACAAATCACACTATGGATTGGTGGCATGAGTTAAACCAATGATTGGGATTTGTAAAAACATGGTTTACAGTTTAGCATGTTGGGCGTGCTAAATTTCCAAATGTCTATTCTGACATTTAATAAATTATTAATAAACAAATCCATTTTACTATTTTTGCCTTTTATAGCAGCTAACAGCAAAACACTATAAGGGATGTGTTTACATAGTATGCAAAGCCAAATTGTGTTTTGTTTGAAGTTTAGCATTTCATGTGAATTCCATTGTTTAAAAACTATGGGATAGAGTGATTATACCATTTCCAATCCTTTTAAAGTCTTGAAAAAAAAAGTGAGATAAGTACCCATGGGATTGTACAATATGTTTATTTATTATAGAATTATGGTTAACTAAATAGCTTGCATTTGCAGACCACCTGAACATAAGCTGTTACATGGTCTGGGTTCATGTCAATAGACAAATGCATTTTAGAGTAGTGGTTTGTTCAAACCCAGTCTATATATCATGCCACCTGACAAGGGATGGTGAGAGGTAAGCTCTTTGCTATGTTTATAAATGTGCCAAACCATATTTTGTTTACCTATGATAACTACATAAATCACAGTTGACTAAATTCTTTCAAAACATTTACCATACTGTAGCTTATTAACCATACATTTTTGACATAGCTTTTTATGCAAACCCAGGGTTTACATTATGTTCCTTGCGAGGTGAGGCTAGATCAATGGACTTTGTCTTGCCAGCAGCAACCACATTTGCTTGCTCAGCACTAAGTAGAAATGTAGATGGGGAGGAACTGAATCTATCCAGTACTAAAGAGATCCCTTGAGGAAAAAAAAGAACCTTAACTTGCAACAAGCAAGGCTGGTTCTGTCCATGAGCATAACGAAGCAGAGGCTTCACGTGGTGGATTAGGAACACAAGCCCAAATGGAACAAGTTAAAAAAAATATATCTAAGGGCAGCTTTTTTTTTGCTTGAGGCACAGAATAAAGGTAGTCCTTGATGTGACTGTTCAAAGTTACAACAGCACTGAAAAAATGACTTATGACCATTTTTCACACTTATGACAATTGCAGTATCCCGATGGACATGTGTTTACATTCGGATGCTTGGCAACTGGTTCATATTTATGTCAGTTGCAGTGTCCCAAGTTCATGTGATTAGTTTTTGTGACCTTCTGGCAAGCAAAGACAATGGGGAAGCCAGATTCACTTAACAACCATGTTTCTAATTTAACAGTGACACTGATTCACTTAACAAATGTGTCAAGAAAAGTTGTAAAATGGGGTAAAACTCACTTAACAAATTTCTGACATAGCAACATAAATTCTGGACTCAGTTGTGGTCCTAAGTTGAGGACTACCAGTATGTTGTCAATATATATATTCTGAGCTACAAACTTGCCAACCACGTGTTAATCTAACATAGTTTGAATTCATCCATGTGTTAATGATTCAGTATTCTTTATGATACCTATCAAACTGACCATAGCCTTAACAAGTTAGCCCCAACAGGAAAGGCTCATCAAATTAGACACATTTTAAATGTTGTACAGTCTTCTCTGGTGTGACTAGTACTGTATGAAATCAGATTAGCTGAATAAATCATGGTTGAGTTAACCAAGAGGGATCAATAGATGCATACACCAAATGATGAAAAAGAAGTGGCCTATATATTTTATCTCAGATGTAGATGTCTAAGTCCTGCAAAGTTCTGCCAGCTTGTCTTGCAAGTGGGTGAGTGGATGCAGTTGTCACTAAGTAAAATTTGGCACAGCAATAGGAAGAATAACTTCTCTGCAGATGGTATGGGTTCCCCTCCCCCACCCCAAGTGTGGTACAATAAATAACACTTGGTTGACTTCTTCCAAAAGCATATTAAAATCTCAGCATTTATCAGAAATACATTATGCAAAAATGATTTCCTTTATTTCTCTAAAATCTGCTGGAATGTTAATGTATTTTAGAAAGCTCATCTCCTTACAGCTCTATTTTACTTTGACTTATTGCCATGTTTGGATAATATGCTAAGTTACCATACTTGATGAAAGAGATCGTGCCTTCTTCCAGTTTCACTACACATCTTCCTATTCCCACAGCTATTTAACCGAAGGCAGAGGCTTACTGATGATTTGGTGCATTATGCAAATGTGAAGTAACAACTTTAGTTAGCAGGAAATGGGAAGATAATTTCAAATTCAGTTCTTGCTAACAACCTGTCCCAACTCAAGTGTTTATAGAGTGGATGGGGATTTGAAAAATATGCATGCCAGTTTATTTCATTTTGCTGGTTGATTGGAAAGAAGGCTAGGACAATAATAACAGAATTTAAGGTATTTCAGTAGAATGGTCTTTCTTGAAGATCATTGTTTCTGTCTCATTCTAGAGATCAGCAGGGAGCATCTTGAACTTGAAAGTTGGTGAAAACAGGAGGCAAAGCAGACCGTACATTTGCCTTTCAGAACTTGTAATTCGCTAAGCTGAACTGAAGCTATGTATGTTATGTGTTATGTATGCCATATATTATAGCTAGCAAGTGGCTTGATTTTTGCCATTTTGGGAAGCAGTGATAATAACATGTTTTTTAAGCTTTTAGTACTCAGAGGTTAGTGAATCGTCTTTGCTTTGGTGAGTCACACTCTTTGATTCTTACATAGGAAAGATCTCCAGAAAACTTCAGACTTGCACAGATTTATGGCATGTTTCTCTTTATTTCAATCTTATCTAGCCTGGTGACTTGGCATTAAGGATTTGGTGCCCCCAAAACATTTAGGGATCACCAACTAGGAATAGATTGCTTTATTTGTTAGTGAACGTTGTTCTCTGGAGCAGGACTTTTTAAATACTGTGCAAGAACACAAGTAGTTCAATCTGAATTTAAACATAGTGGCCAACAATTAGCTTCTGCTTAATGATTGAGGCAATGTAGAACCCTCTGACAAATTGAGAAAATGGACATCTCTGAACATCTTTTGATTAACAAATCCAAATAAATTACCTCATGTCATGTATTTTGTTTTTAACATTATACAATGGGTCAGAGTGTAACAAAATATATTGCTTTCTCAAGCTAAGATACAGATCTCTTTTATTAACATTTGCACATGTTAAAACACTGTTCAGTGTCAGGCCTCTTTGCTATCTTACTTACTCTGAAGTTCTGTTCTGTAATACTGAACTGTGGGAAACAAACTCTCCAGGGTAGTAAATCTGGTCTTTTAGATCACCTTACAGTAAAATGATATTGCTGAGCTGACTTCTCTTTCTATCTCTAGAGAGAAAGAGAAAAAATATCCTGTTCATTCGTTTTCTCTTCCTCGGGCTTGTTAGTAGCTGATGGATTAACACATCTGAAAACAGCAGTAGGAAGGCTACAAGGGCCAAGTTTGTTATAACACCACATAGCGCTGCACCATATGGGGAGAAAAAATCACTTGATCCCAGAAGTTCTCTATATTCTTCCATAAGGAAAGACTGATGCCTTTTCATTCTCATGTTTCATTATGTCGTTCCAGAATGTATAATGCAACTGACACTGTTAAGAGAATTGACATTCTATATAAGTAACTTTATTTGTTTGTTACCTTGTCTTCAGGAATTCAACAGAGCATATGCACTGTACTCTGCCCTCATATTTTTCCCTGTGACAGTATGACAACCGCCCTGTAAAATAGATTGGGCTGAGAAAAAGGTGACTACCCACACTGAGCTTCTGTGCTAAGTGTGGACTAGAATCTAAATCTTTCCATACCAATTCAACCCTTAACCTCTAGAATACTGGCTGCCATTTTTATAACAATTTTCTCAAGTCTGAGTGCTTTTCTATAAGATGCTACCAATTTGCTTACATAAGCTATGCAATCATATGATATTTGTGCAGATATTGTGCTTAAATTTAGCCATTTATTGCTGCAGTTACAAGACCTTGTGCAAATAGAGAATTTCTAAGCTGCAATTGTCTCAGCTGTGCAATGCTGGCTTTAATTAGATAGTTCAAATGGATCTTTGGAGGGAATATCTGACATACTTCATCTTCCAGCTCTTGCCAGCTTGCCAGAAACAGGAAACTAGATGCAAAACATGTAGCTTAGTATCCTTATTATATTTGTTTTTTGGGAGGTGGAAGGGATTTAATTTTCAGCATAAAATTGAGTGTATTCTCTTATTCTCAGGGGTGGGATTCTACAGATTCGCACCTATTTGCTAGAACTGATTAGGCCAGTAATTTCTTCTAACAACCGGTTCTAAGCAGTTCGGAGAACCGGTTGTTAGAAGAAATTACTGGCCTAATCCTGTAAGGAAGGCAGGAAGGAAACATTCTGGTGTTGCTTACAGAAACTGCCTCTCCATTAACCTTTATTACACTCTTGGCAGGACTAGACTTCCTGCCTCAGGAACTTCTCAATGTGAGTGATGTTGAGTTGGCCACACCCAGCCAGTCACATCACCACAAAGCTACGCCCACTAACTAAGCCATGCCCACAGAACCGGTTGTTAAAAAAATTGAATCCCACCCCTGCTTATTCTCTTATTGATTTACTGATTGGCACAGAGTGGTTAAGACATCTGAGCTAACTTATTCACCAGAAGATTCAGTTATAGATTCTGTATGGACATAATGGTAACAGAAGTGCTCATAGCATCCTGTTCACTTTAATATTTCATATAACTTGGTCAATTTCTGCTCCATTTCAGACAAGAAGCTAGTAAGCTTGGTGAGAAAAGGCTGGTCTTCTGAAGGTGCTCTAAAATCAGTCCTGGGTGGTATGAACCTGATCAAGACTGAAACTTTAATGACATTATTTTTGGATTCTCCTCAGTTATGTGCTATTGCTTACAAAAATACACATCAGTTATAAAGAGTCAGAAATAACCTCCGAGATAGCTTTATTAGCACTTGATTATTTGAGCTTCTATCATGGTCATCTAGAGTCTTGACCGTATCTAGTTATTTTAATGCCTCAAGGGAATGCAGTCTTATGAATCGATTCAGAGCTATGTTGATTATTCTGCATAGAATAATTAATGTATAAAAACAGTACTATAAATATGTAAGATAAATGTTGATACTATACAAAGTTAATAACAGTAGGGAAAGCAGACGTTTAAGGATGAGATTCAATATGCACAGCCACTTGTTTTTAATTCATGTTAATTTCTCTTTATGGCAAATAATTTGATTCCTCTACTTACAGTCAACACTGTGCTTATCCTACAAAATCTAGGCTTTAAAAGTGGGATCAGATAAATTAGTAGAGGTACAGTAGATCTATCAACCATCAGTAGTCATAAATAATTCTAAATGGCATTGCCAGGTTTAGAGACATTATCTCTCTGAATAGCAGTTGCTGGAAATAAGGAATTGAGTACGTACCTGTACCGCACAACCAACAGAAGCTATGAAAAAGATAATACTACCACACATTAAAAACATCTCAGAAAACAACAGGCTACTATACACAGCATTACCACAGCACACAAATCAACTAAACCTCTAAATTAAACCAAAGACCCAGTGCAGCAGTCCTTGTCTTACAACAGTTCATTTAGTGACTGTTCGAAATTTCAACGGCATTGCAAAAAAGTTATTTATGACCGTTTTTCACAGTTACGACCTTTGCAGCGCCTCTATGATCATGTGATCAAAATTCAAATTCTTGGCAAGTGGTTCATATTAATGATTGTTGCTGTATCCCAAGGTCATGTGATCACCTTTTGCGACTTTGTGACAAGCAAGCCAGATTCACTTAAGTGGATTACTAACATACCAATTGCAGATTCACTTAACAACTGAGGCAAGAAAAGTCATACAATGGGGCACAATTCACTTAACAAATGTCTCACTTAACAACATAAATTCTGGGCTCAGTTATGATTATAAATTGAAGATTACCTGTGGTAAAGATTGAGTTGAAAGGCAACATCTAGACCATAATGTGCTCTACAGCTGAAAAAGAGAGTGAATCCTTGGATCTCCTAGCCACAATACACTTTCCAAGCAATATACTTACTGGCTCTCTAATATGTTTCAACACGTTTTGATTTAATACTGACAGCTTTTTCAGTATAAGCAACTAGGTGTCAAAGCAGAAGATAAAGCAGATTCTATAAATTGGAATAGGCATATATTTTACTCCCTTATTTCAAGTTCTCTGTTGGATTTATGGCCAGCTTAATTTGTCTAAGCTTAAAATTTTTGTTATCAACTGGTTCCAACCATAAAACCTCTGAAGCACATATGGTCATGAATCTGATGAACTTTGTACTGTTCAAAGAAAAAGAAGTGGATTCTACCCTGAATCGCAAAACTAAATTATATTTAGAGGTATTCTAACTAGATAACATCACTTTTTCTCTACATGTTAAGACAACCATAGGTGACCAGTAAGCTGTTTATAAACAACCCAAAATAGAAATGAGTGTCCCTATGATACTTTCACACTCAAGGAGCCAAAAAAATCAGCTCAGAAGGCATTAGTTAACCTTTATTTTCTGATCCTACCCAAAGGTCAAAGCCCTCAAGCCCCTCATAACCAAAAGGTCAAAGCCCTCTCCCCAGTTTCAGGTGAGTGTTATTCTATAATTGTGGGAAATTGCCGGCCTATAAAAAAAGCTATAACTGCAAATAAACCTCATACCAAACTATATGTTTCTGCCATTTGCATATAACAAAACCCCAGGGGCTATTTCTTGGGGAAGAGGTAGACATCTGTGGCAACTAAAAGAACAAAAGTTTCATACTTTCCCATCCAACTGCTTTTCCCTTTCCCCGCACCCTAGATTCCAAACACATATAGTCACTCAGTTGATACTCAGCAGGACTTCATTACTAAAGCCTTAACCTATTACGTAAATGAAGAACATGGTTTGAATGCACAGCATGGTAATCCATACTTAATCAAACCATGGTTTACTATTAATGCAATTGTCTGGGTTTGCACAAATATACTGAATCACAAATCAGCCAACTGCATTTTAGTCTAGTGCATTGGTTGATAATGTCAGCAATAGAGCCATTTCACCATACTTCTTCAAATACGTGTCTATGCTGCAATTCAGGCAGTAGAATGGAATGCTGCATTCTTATTCTGCCCTGAACTTGAATTCTTATTCGTTGAGATGTCAGCCAGAACACCATATGGCCAAAGAGAAGGCAGGGTATGAACTCCATACAAGGAGGCAAATATTGTTTCTCTGTTGCTTTTTTTTAATTCTTTCCCAGGTGAGATCTCATAAATATTTCTAAGATTGCTGTCCAAATTTGTCCATAGTAATTCTATCCTTCGGGGTAGTCAATAAACACTGAGATATGGACATCACTCTGTGTCTTCCATGTGATTAGTTAATGGACTAGCTTAAAATAATGTTTGCAGAAAGAAAGACCAAGACTTGAACAAAGTAGAAATGTATTGTATGGCTATTCTTTATCTCCCAGGTTATCAAGCATGTAGTAAATCCAGTCATCATTTTTAAGGTACATGTCCTTATGATGTCAACTCTGTCTTATCCCCAGTCTGCTATGGATACAACCTAGAATTTTTAGTTCATAGTTTTTAGTATGAAAATTGTATTCTTCAGATACAACACTTGTTGTAGGGCTAAGAATTCCATGGTCTCAAATCTAGGGATTATATAATCAGGGGCAGGGATCTATCCATCTCTTATTGGGCACCTAAGGTTTACTGAGATCATGGCCTCTCCCTCTCCAGGTTGCTGGCCACTGTGACTTTATTTGTCTTTATTTTTTTCTGAAAGGTCTTGGGAGCAAAGCCAATTTACTATTAGCTCTATTGCTTTATATGCATTTTCTCTTGAATGATTACAACTCTGACTTCACTCTGCTCTTCAGAGTTCCTTTTTCCTTGACATAACATGGTCCTCTAGGTTAACTGTTGGGGTGTGAGGATAATTGAAGGTCTGCTTCACATTGCTTTTGAAGGGCTGAAGGCTGGAAGCAGTAACAACATGGAAGTGCCTTTAAATTGCACAGCTCTTGGATTTAAGTCTTTGTGACAAAGGCAAACCATATCAATATTTCAGAAGTGCACATATGTAGCTTTAGAAGGGAAATGGGGAAAAGTCTGCTAAGTTGGCTCTAAAGAGTTCTGAAAAATCTGCCCCCCACTGTACTGCAGTTAAGGACTCAGGACTGAAATCCAGGATCCTTTAACTTGGGGGTAGGGGGCTGGGAGATACAACAATGCAGTCCAGGAATAGTAAGTAATAGATATTGTGCCAGATGGATCCCCTCTCCTGACCGCAGGCTGCAGCTCATAAGAGTTGATATTGCTCACTGCTACTTGCTAGCTATTGAAGTAGGGGTGGAAATTGAGGGAGTAGTCCTCTCTTAAAAAATCCTTGATTAGAAGCCAAGGAATGGTCAGTATCATTTGGGAAAGAACAAAATGAGGAAAATTAAGGATGAAATGGTGCATTTTGGAGGAGAGCATAGATGGATAGGTACGTTCCCATGCAAGAGCATTCCTTTTTCAAAGATGTGAACATACCTGGACAATTCATTGCTGGTCTCACTTGACCATATTTATTTTTCCTTATGATAAAACAGAGAGCTAGAATTGCCTTAGAGTTGGATCTGGAACATTAACTTTAAAAATCTCAATGTTAAAGCAATGAACTCAATGTTAACTTGCTGTTGCCAACATTGCACTGTGTCTGATCAAAAAGTCCAAAGACATGAGTCAACTGCAGCCTGGGAATTGCCTTGCTCTGGTAGAAAGGGCCATAAAAGGAAGCTTCTCAAAGAAAATGTAGAACTAAGAAGTCTGAACTTCTAGCAACAACATATAGATCTGAAATCTGCTACTAGTAAAAAAGTTAAAGTCCTTCAAGTCAGGTTTGACTCTTGATTTTTCTTCACAGTGATGGGAAAGTGGCTTGCCATTCTTTATTGTTGTTGTTGCAAGTTTTTTTTTATTTTTCTGTCTATTCTACATCTCAGGCATTTCCTGGAGAAATCCCATCCAAATATTAACCAAGACCATCCTTATTTACCTTCTGAGTGCTACCAAACCAGGAATTGTCACCTGCTGAGACATTTATTAATTAGGTCACATTCTAAAATTATCTGGTGAGGCATTTCTATATTATTAAATAACTGCTAAAGTAAACATAGGCCTCAATCTGGAGTCTTAGCCTACATTTGCAGGGGCAGAGTCTCTGTTCCCATTTTCATTTGAACAGTCATGTTATCCTGCTATGTGGTATGCTCACAAAGATGTATCACTGTGCTTTCACATCTACTTTAGTTTCATAACACAGCCAGTCATATTATGAACTCAGTTACACAGAGCTTTAAAGTTGTTTGGTTGGTTTTGGCTTTGTATGTTATATAAAACCAATCAATATTGGATTATTCAACAATAATGATTAAAAAAAGGTGGCTTGGTTCATTTTGAACCCAGCCATTACTAAATTTCTAAGCCATGGCTTATGATTTAGTGTGATGTAAAAACGTAGCCAGTTGAGGCAAAATCATCACGGCACAGTTAAAAATAAACTTGCCTTAGTTCAATGGTGAACCCCAGTGCTTTCCCACCAAGATCAAAGAAACTTCCCAAGCTCTGTCTTGCTATTTGACTGACTTCCTTATTGGCAAACCCTAATCTTGCTTTCCCTGTCACTGTTATAATTATTGGGGCATTCTGTTAGTCCGATCTTAAAGGAATGTATATTCATTCTGTCTGTCTTCTATAAAAGCTGATATAATATAAAGTTGTCACTTTTCTTTGTAATCTTGTTACTTATCTAGTTGGGCCATTTGGCTAACAGAGAGAACATAATATAAATTGACACACCTCCGCAAAAGATGACAAAAGTCTAGCTTTATCACCAGATGCATACTCTATTGAACATTCTATTTATCATGCCCTTGTAAATCTGGACTTTCCGTGATAAGAAGTGCCAAACTTTGAATTGGAAGGCTCTAAATTGTGTGGAGCAAGTGAAGGTACATCCTTCCTGTCTGCAACTCGATAAAGTAACTGCTGCTGGATCCAAGGAAACTGCAGTATATACTTGCTTTAATTGGTTGTAG
The DNA here is from genome assembly GCF_049901715.1 of Pseudonaja textilis. Classification (NCBI taxonomy): domain Eukaryota; kingdom Metazoa; phylum Chordata; class Lepidosauria; order Squamata; family Elapidae; genus Pseudonaja; species Pseudonaja textilis. Next base: position 34,654,236 of record NC_141992.1, on the reverse strand, counting down.
ATGCATTTACATCCCGCATAGCATTTCTGGGTTTCAAATCCAAAATAACATATACAGCCCTATTCTATCACAGACCATGTGCAAATGGAACCAAAGTTGCAAGTTTTGCTGAACATCTTCTTTTTGTATGTAACTACAACCAATTCTGCACTGTATTTAAATATTCAGCTTTGCATACTAAGATGCTGGGCTTGTCGATCAGAAAGGTGGGCAGTTCGGTTGTTCGAATCCCTAGCACCACATAACAGAGTGAGCTCCTGTTATTTGTCCCAGCTTCTGCCAACCTAGCAGTTCGAAAGCATGTAAAAATGCAAGTAGAAAAATAGGGACCACTTTGGGAAGGTAACAGTGTTTTGTGCACCTTCAGTGTTTCGTCATGCTGGTGTTTATTCATGGAGACGTCTTCAGACAGTGCTGGCTCTTCGGATTTGTAATGGAGATGAGCACTTATGTGTGAGGGGAACCTTTACTTTTACCTTACAGTGTATCATAATAGGTATTTATTGAAGATAAGACACAAGAGAGCTGCTAGATGTTATACACGTGGTATCCCAAAAGTGATTGTCTTTTCTACATGGTATTGAATCCAGGATTCTACATATTGTATTTTCTTATTACAGCATCTGAATGGTTTACAGGGTGTAATTGAGTATCACTCAACATGTTAGGAAATGTTGACACCTTTCAGTTGAAAGAAGTAGGGGGGGAGACCACCAGCAGGTTTGAGGAGAGCCGCATCTCTCCTCCCCAGCTGGCCATTACTCCCCTTTCCGAAGGCAGTTGTAGCGGTGGTCAGAAATGGCCACCACAAAGAAGAACTCGACTGGAAAAGAATGTGCAGGAGGAAGATAAGAAGAGAAAGTTTTGGTTGACCAGGTCAAACAGCAAAAGCAACAAATAAGGTACACTGGAATTGAAACTATTAAAAAAAACAATAACATTGTTCCCTAAGAAGATTTTTAAGCTGCGAAGGAGAGAGAAAAGGGAAAAGATTTGGGTTGTTTTTTTCTCCTTTCCCTATACTGACAGCTAAGAGACTTAAGCAAGAAATTGGAAAAAAATCCACTTTGACATTAATGGGCATTTAATGCTGAAAATAAAAAGTCAAAGGGATAATAAAGATTTCTGGATAATCAAAAGCTTTTGAAAACAGGAAAGGAGAGAAAAAGAATAAAAGGGCAGGATCTGGAAGGGAGGAGACTACCTGGAATTAAAATGAACTTACAGCAAAATCTCAACAAGACTTCCAAAAGATGCATTTTAACTGAAATATCGCAACAAAAACCCCAGGAAGAGAAAGTGGAAAAAGAAATAAGAAGAAATAACTTGGAACTATTTGGATTACTTGGTGATCTCTGGATTCTTGGTTATTGCATTTAAATGACTAACATCAATCGGGTGGTTGTTTAAAACTGTTTAAAATGGCTCCACTTTTAGAAGAACTGAAAATGGAACTTAAAAAGTACAAAGAAGATGCACAAGAAGGGAGAGGTTCTTTTGGCTTCGTATTTCAGTTCTTAGAAATGGAGATTTGCAACAATGAGAAACAACAAGAAATGCCTGCAGAACAAGAAGATTGGGACAAAGAAGAAGCCATCTTTAATGAACAAGCAATCTTAGGTGGGAGGAAAAAGGAAAGGGGGGAAAGAGAATGGAAAGTTTAAGATTGGGAAAAACAACCCCCAAAAAGAATAGAGTGAAAAATAAGTATAAAATCAGAAAGCAACAGAAGAGGGAAATGCAAAAGAGAGAATTAGAAGTAGAGAGACAAGGGGGTAAAAAGGGGAGGGAGAAGAAGAGAGGGAAGAAAGAAAGGAAAAGAAATTCTAAAGGATAGAAACAAAATATAGAGAAACAGGGCCTATTTAGAGATAATGGGTGAAAATCTAATGGAAAAAGGGATTCTGCAAAGCTACATAAGATAGTATTGTTATACTAGAAATAGAAATAATTTCAGAAAATATGAAACAATGTATAATTAAAATGTTTGATAAAATAGTTATTGTAACTTAGTGGAATGCTTGTCAATAAATAAATGTAACAAAATGAATATTTAATGATTTACAAAACATATGTGAAGAGAAATAAGGGAAAAATTAATTATGGAGATTATATGTGTCTTTAAGGAAGTATGATATTTAATTGATAAGAAATGTTAAAGATGTTAAGACTTTAATGATTATTAATGATAGAACTGAATTGGAATGGAATGAGGGTTTATAATTACATATATTTATAATCCTTTTTTAAAAAATAATATAATGTGTATTATAAGAATGTACCAAGCAGAATTCGATTGGAAGTTATGTATTATGTATTATAGTGAAGGTCATAACCTTAAGGTATATATTGAAGTTTAAATAAGAGTTGAATGGATATAATTAAAAGATATAAAGGTGTCATACTCCAATTAATAATTACAGGAGAAAATTTGTTTAATGAGAAAAGATAATATGAAATTGAAACAGAACAGGCAAAAGTATAAATATAATTATTTGAATTGAGATGAGATAATCAAAATAAAATTGAGAAAATTAAAAGAGGGGAAAAACTATATAGAAAATGTAGAATAGTATAAGATATGTAATAGAACACAAAAATGAGCATGAAATTGAGTTTGTGTCTGTATAAAGAATTTCAACCCGGGACCATGCTATTTTCAAAAAAGATGTTTTACTTGTATTTTGTGTGTGTGAAAACCCAAATAAAACTTTATTTAAAAAAAAAAACTTTTCTTGGGAGAGTTTTTTCTCCAGCCGAAGGTAACTGGACATAAGGGGCAAAGTTGGTGGTATTAAAGGGACTTCTTACTTATGTGACTATGTTGCCTTTGTGCCACACCTCTTTAGGTCATCACATACATACAGCTGAGTTTTGGTATACACAGATCTAAATATTTAATGAATTTGGTATAAATATGGAATTGATATTCATTAAATGCATTAGTGAGTAAACAAATTTTCATCAAATGACATCAGTTCCAATTTGGACCAATTAATAGTGTATCCTGCTATTTTATTGAAGGCATCTCTCATCTGCATCAGAATTGCCATAGTACAGATAGTCCTCAACTTACAACAGTTCTCTTAGTGACTATTACAACAGCACTAGAAAAAGTGAGCTATGACCCGTTTTTCACATTTACAATCATTGCGGCATCCCTGTGGTCATGTGATCAGAATTCAGATGCTTGGCAACTGACTCATATTTATGACGACTGTACTGTCCCTGGGTCATTCTGACAAGCAAAGTCAATGGGGAAGCCAGATTCATTTTACAACTGTGTTACTAACATAACAACTGCAGTGATTCACTGAACTAATGTCTTACTTAGCAACACAAATTTTGGACTCAATTATGGTCATAAGTCAAAAGAATATCATTTGCAAATAAGAATGTCATTTGCATTTGTATTCAACTGAGTTATGCACTATTCCATAGAACTCCCTATGTTGTCTAATAGCACAGGCCAAGGTTTCCATGCAGATATTAAAGAGCAAGGGTTAAAGTGGACACCCTTCTCTAACTTATCTAAATAGCGGTAATAGGAGAAAACATACCATTAACTTTTATTTTAGATGTGGGTGACCTATATAATACTTGATACATTTTATGAATGCCAGGGAAACATTTTTTTTAACCATTTAATGATAAAATTACAAATTTTCCTTTATTCAAGTCTTTTAAATCTACAACTACAGCCAGTCCTCAACTTATAACTGGTTGCTTAACAAGCATTTGAAGTTACAACAGAGTTTGAAAAATCTAATTACAACCCAGATTTGAAGTTGCAATGTCCATCCCTCCCGTGGTCACATGACTTCATTTTGGGTGTTAAGCAACTAGTCTGCATTTAGGGCAGTTTGTAGCACCCCACAGTCATGTGATCACATTTACAATGTTCTTGCTGGAAACTGGTGTTTACGTCCAGTTTTTGGCAAACCCACTTCATAGTGAATAATGGATTCACTTAACAACAGCAGATTCATTATTATTACCTTTATTGTCAAAGTACAACATACGTACAATGAGATTGGCTGAGCCTCCCTTCGTGCACCCCACCCCCAACACAACTCACAGTGAGGGCAGAAGTCCCTAATCCAGTCCCAATCTTATGTGACTATGTGACCTTGTTGCACAATGCACCGGCCCCGCAAGTCTATCATACTATGTTGACACGAAGTTATTTTCCGTTCAGAAGTCTGAAAGCCCACGGGTAGAAACTGTTCTTCAGCCTGTTGGTGCAGCTGGCTATGCTTCTATACTAGGAGAGTGAAGAAGTGCTGACCAGGATGTGAATTATCCCTAAGAATTTTCCTCACTCTTCTAAGGCAGCGAGCCCTAGTGATGTCATCTAGTGGTATCAGGGAACAGCCCACAATGTTTTGTGCTGTGTTCACCACCCTCTGTAATGTCTTTCATCTGTGGCTGTCAAGCCAGCATACCACACCATAATGCAATATATGAGGATGCTTTCTATTGTGGACCAGTAAAAGGAGGTCATCAGTTGTTGTTCCACTTTATTCTTTCGCAAGACACTAAGGAAATGGAGTCTCTGTTGGGCCTTTCTGGCCATCTGGGTTGTGTTGATTTTCCAGGTAAGATCTTTGCTGAGGTAGACTCCCAGGAATCATTCACTTAATAATTGCTGCAAAGGTCAGGCAAGGTCACATGGTGACCCACTTTGCAACTATTGCAGCTTACTACCAAAATTGCAGGCTTGATTACATTCATAAGTCAAGGACCAACTATAATAAGTCTTGGACATCATCTGGATAAAAAACAAGGAGACTGTTTCTGATATTCAAAACAGAAAACATCTACCTGCTTCTATTACCAATAGGTACGCTTAAAATGAAAATATTGCAAGGAATGCCAGAAAATGCAGGCACAATGCCATCTTGACAGAAGTTATTTTGAGAAGAATCACCACCTTGACTCTGTAAGTCACCTGAAGCAGGTACTTTGTAAGTGCTTTCCCCAGAACTGCATTACACAGAGCAGGTTGATAAACTCCAGTATTCTGTGCTTTCTGAAATCCATTTTGCTAGAGGCCCTCTCTGTTCAGCAAATATTTAATCTGAAAAGCACCACATTGAAGAAGCTGATATTCTTTATGCGGATTACTACTTGAAGGCTATATTTACTCTCTTTCATAGATTTTGGTCTGTGAAGCCAGATAAATATTTTAATTTTTTTCAGTTGTAATTTCTAATACAATAAAGGATGATAAATACAACACACATAATCCAAAGCTCTTTGGGACCTTCTATCACTTTTAAGAATATAAAGAGATCCTAAGACCAACGTGTTTGAGAGCCATTGCATTAGGGTATATTTTTGTGCTGGATCCTTCAAAGCAAAAGGAAGCTGCACACAAGAGATACTATAAGCTGATAAATTGATTCTGGTCAAGTTATGCAGCTCCGTGGGACTAAACTCTCCATTTCTCATGCATGGGTATTTTTTCTTTCTTTATCACGCAGTGTAACCTAATCTTTAGGAAAAATTGTACGCTGTGTGAAATATATGGTTTGCATAGTAGGAATCTCTAGGCAGAGGCAAAAGTTTTAAAACCATCTCCCCTAGCAGTATGTTTTCTAAAATCCTTCAAGAAGAGTTTTGTTTTAAATCCATTGGCACCACTGAAGAAGAAAAAATGTTGGAAACAAGGCTGGAGGAAAGAGTTAAACAACACTGGAAGTTTTTAAGAAGAGATTGGACAACCATTTGTTTGAAATGATAGGTTTCCTGCCTGAGCAAGTGGTTGGACTAGAAGATCTCCAAGGTCCCTTCCACCTCTGTTCTGTTCTTTTCTGTTTTCTTTGCAAGTGGCAATATCAGTTTAGCGTCACACTAAACCTGAATGTCCTAGTTTGGTTTGGTTGCATGAACCCAGCTGCTGTGGTTTGTAAAGCATTATTTGTGCTTTTTCAATAAACCACTGTTATGCAAAAAATGATTAGCATGATGTGTCCATCCAATAGTTTTTATTCACATTTATTAGAAAACAGGTACTATTTATTAACTTTTGACTGTTAACTGTTCTTGAAACAAATCCATAAATTATATTCTTTTCCAACTTCTGCAAAGTTTGCAGCTCTTTTAAATAAATGTATTGGTATAGGCTAATAATATCTAAATAATTTGTTCTCTGGGTCCAAACCCATCGGAGTAAGCTGCACTCAAAGAACACCAAGGCAGGATTAATGCATCATTGTTTAGATTCCAAAACAAGACATTTCCAAAGTTGCCTTTTCCTTTTAAGGGAACATTGCAGTGGAGTTAAAGTTCAGCAATTGCCAGCAATTACCAACAGTACTTGTACTTTCGTATGTTTAAGGAGAAACTAGCTCCATTTTAGTTTGTCAAAACATCTGTGATTAATCCTAAAGGACTGCTTCTTTTTAAAGGAAGTACAGGGGCAAAGAATGGAAAGTTTGTGCCAAGAGTTATAAGACATGGTGAACTTGAAAACATTTTCTGCATTCTCAACATGGCATCACATATAAGATTGCAAACATGAACAAGGCTTTAGTGTTATAATTCTGGGTTGTTTATAAATTGACCAAATTCAAAAGCATCCTTCAATCTTTAAGTATGGTATTTAGATAGCCTAGGAATCAAGCTTGTTATATTTAATATATTATAACAATAGTTGTATTTGTTCATTCATTCATTTAACTTGTATACTACTAATTCCCACAGGATACCCTGCGGTTAATGTTGCTGAACAGATTTTTTAAAATCTATAATAAATGTTCTTAAAACAGAGAAATATTAAAAATTAAACAAAATCAGCCATAATAAGAACACCTTAATAATATATACATTCAGATTAAATGGCACCAATCAGCCTACTAAAGCTTCATTGGAAGAGCTGAGTTTGAACATATTCATTGGAAGAGCTGAGTTTGAAGGGTCAAAATTACAATAGCAACACAAATTTACCTGTCTATCCATCTCTTTCTCTATCTTACTATTGTGTAAATTATGTGCAGATATTAAAAACAAATCCCAATACTTGCTAAGATTTTTAAAGAATCAAATAATAACTGGAAAATGCAGACCAAAGAGGAGCTGTATTCTAAAGCTGCTTATATCAAGCAGTGATCAACGAAAGAGAAAATAGCAAATGATCTAAAAAATGGAAAGCTAACTCCATTTGGTAATTGTGATTTATACAATGAAAGTCTCATAGGGGGGCCTAGATATATATCAGTATTCTGTAAATTAATTTAAAATAGTGTTGAAAGTCCTCTCAAAATGTAATCTTATTCTTAGATTAATCTTAATTACATTTATCTTATCCCTAAACTCAAAGAAATTCTAGGCTATCTACCTGTGTTTTCTTTCCCTTATATCATAATGGGTAAGTTCTGATTTACTGTTTGAGATTTCTTGGGGATTTTTATATCAATCTTATTCTTCTCAAAAGCATTGATATGGCAGTGGCCTGATGTAATGAAATAAGATGTTCTAACATACTTTAACTCAGATCATCTTATAATAGAATTTTATGTTCTTACCCCTACTCCAGTAGTGTTATTATTTGCAGGCATTCCAATTATATAGGCAAGAAATTTAAAATAATGGGAAAAGAGGTTCAAAGTTTAAGAAAAGCAAAGTCAAAATGGGCTTAGAAAACTTCCAAAATTTCAAAGCATGAAAAAAAATTACAGTGGCTGGATTTTGATTGTTCAGTGTCATGCAAGAGTTTTAGTTAAAATCTGATTTTTATTCCCTTTATCACATATAAATCCGTCCTGAATTTGAAGCACAATAGTTTTAAGAATCAGCTACAGTATAATCTAAAAGACAAAGTACCTCAGGGGAAAAAATATTGAATCAGTACAGTGTAACTATTTCTTTCCTTGCTTTGGGCAATGCAATGTGGATGGCAAGACAGGTCTTGAATAGCCAAGACTCCTTGCAACTTAATTATTAAATTAACAAAAAACACATTTCTGGATTCACACATTGTACCATATGATAATGTTAACTAACAATGGAATAGGCTAGTCAAGATGAAACTGTATGTAATTATAGGTTATATTGACACAATCAATCAACCTACCATAACTTTATGGTCCAGTGTTATCATGTGAATTTAGAAAACTAGGTTAATTGAGAAAACCAGAGCTAAATAAAAAGTATAACACAGTAACTGCCCTTTTCCTTTTTCTTGAACATCAAGAAGGATTGGATTTCAAATTGAGGAGAGGGAGAAAAGGATGGTGGTGTAATGGTCTAGTAAGGCTACATTTGCGTTTCAGATATGTAAATAACCATTAGGCTGCAGCAAGGAGAGGAAAAAATATTTACTGATCCTCTGGATGTTTTACTTCAGGTATATGAAATCATAAACTGTCTACCCTGGAATATTTTGTTTGTTATTCCTAACCATGAGCATCTCTAGATACTTGCAGTGCAAATAAGGCTAAGTAATCTCAAACTAATTACAGAGATTCTTCTTTTCCAAAAATGGAACTTGTTTATTTTGGTATATAAACAACAGCTTAAGGCAAACTCTATTGAATCATGTGATCTGTTATTTCAACTTCTTTAGGACAGATGGCCTTTTCTATAGATTTTCTTGAACCAGAAGGTAAAGAATCACTGCCTCCTGTTAATGCCAATAATGAAAATTCATATAAGCCTGGGAGATTCAAGTCTAATACTTCAGTTAAGCTATTGTTACATGGGAATGGACAACTAGATGTTATGTTTAATACGTCGCGATTCCACTCCAAAGGGCAAGTTTATTGACCAGAGAATTTGGCTTCATCCATCCTAAACAACTGTCTCACGAGAGTTCTCTCTAATTTTCAACAGAAATAGCAAAACATAATTTAAGTTCATAAATGGAAAATAGTCTTTGTAATTTATTTGCTGATTCTTTTAACAAAATAATGGTTCTTATGTATCTATTGTATAATTTATGTGCCTGGTTTGTGGAATTTTATTGGATATTGACAACACTGACAAGTTTTGACATTCTGCTGTTTTCCAACTGCCTCTGCCATCATTTTAGTTTTTGTTTAACATTCATTAAGCAGCACAGTAGTTTTGCAGGAATATGAATACAATATGCCAATGGTTCTTAAACAGGAGATAATTAAACCCAAGTGGTTAATCTGGGTAAATCCTGAGGGTCACAGAGCAATGTATAATTGCTTATTTGTGAGTCAAGGATCCAGTTTGGGACTCTCATGAGACACTTGTATAAAAGTCTGGATGTAAAGGAATTATTGAGTATTGGGAAAAAGGTTAATTGTGCCAATTTAAGGACCACTGCAATATGCAATAAATAAATAAATAATCTTTGTAAAAGATTATTGTTTTGTGGGAATTTTTCTCAATTCTCCATTGCATTTTGTCATCTGAGAAGCACTTGCCACCTTTCCTGTGTTATTTTATAAACAAATGAAATGAAGTTATATTATGTAATCCAGAGCAGCTGATATTAGAGCGACGGCTGTAATTCTAGTAAATGAAGGCAAACATACATGTTCCAGCATAATGTTGCAGGATCACCATGCCCAGAGCTTTAGTCTTCTGAGTTTTCTGATTTGTGCTGGAGTACATCCTCTGAACCTCAGAAGACAAAATCTCTGGTCTAGTCTTCAGAGCTTTTGGACCTGTGCTGGAGGCCATCCTCGTGAGAATGGGCTCCAGCACAAGTCTAAAAGCTCAGATGATTAAACTTCTGGTCCTGGCGACCGACCCAGATTGGATTCGTAATTCCAGTGGCAGACTGAATTCCTATTTACTAAACTGGCTAACCTCATTTTCTACTCTGTCTATTCATTTGATCTTTTGAGGGGGAGTGTCCACTTATAAAACTGATCACAGAAAGGATGCACATTGTGTGTTTAATCGTGCTTCTCCTCAAAATTCTGGCTGTCATGGTAAAAAGCAGAAAGTGCAGGCAGCAATACCAATGCACAAGGTAAAGCAGTAGGATCAGAAGGCTCCAGAGTTCAATAGTGATGCCCCTTGAGCCCCTAAAGTCTTTGGCAAGCGATCCACATGTTATTCTTCCAGTTTTAAAACATGCTGCCGATTAGTCACAACATTCTTGACTAATGCCAATTATTTATTTTGGCCCAGCTCTTTCTGGTTGTGGAACATTATGCTCATTTGAGGGGGTACCTTATGCCCAAATATTTTGATCTAAGGATCAAAATAGAACACAGCTTGCGTGGCTGTATTTCCTCAGTTATATCAAGCCCAAAATGGGAGGTGCAAAATTAAATTTTAACAGTAAATGAACCAAGGGGCTTCCTCAGATAAAATACTCAGTTTCTGTTCTGACCCAAACCTGGTTCCAAGAGAGCAAACACAAGACAAAGGCAGCAGTATAACCTTTTTATGTTTCAGCTAAAAATCCTGTTTCTTCACAGATAAAAGGCTGCTTCCAACTAATTAGTTCCGACAAGCAAGAGCCTTGCCAAGTTTTTTCAAGTCTGTCAAAAAACAACACATAAGAAATAGTTTACAAGAGTCTTCAAATACCAACTGTAATGTCCACAAGGCTGAGTTCAAAATGTCTTTGCCTTCTGCAAAGTATGTTAGTTCACAGCTGGCTTTTATCTTCTTGAACGTGGGGCCATTACCGTGCAGTCTTACTCCTGAGTTGCCCATGCTGTTGTAACTGCTCTTTCCTCTGAGCAATCTTTCATGCACGCGCACTTGGCACAGGCTCCTTGAGAACCTCCTCATCACTGCTGCCAGCCCGCACAATCTCTGAAGGCAGCAGTCCACTCCCTAATGGTCCTGGCCCCTCATCTGAGTCCTCGCTCTCCTCAGCCCTCCGCACCTGCTGCCGGCTACATGCTTACTTGTTTATTTAGCTACTGTTGCAGAAAATATATACCAAGACTAATCTTGGAATGCACACAAAATATTCTCTAAATCACTGACTTTCAGCATAAATAATTTTGTAATTTTGGAGAATATGTTTTTGTAAGTGGTGTGGGGTACCTTTCAACTCTAAATATATCATTTCTGCAAAGTATTGAGTTATTGCCCATGATTGTCCACTGTTGCTTGATTATCTGTGGTTGCCTGTATATCTTGTAATTCTTGCAGATTCACTGGAGTTAGTTCCTCTAGGATAGCATTTCTCAGCCTTACCAATTTCTTTAAGTTGTCTGGACTTGGACTCCTAGAATTCCCTAGTCAGTAAGGGGAATCCTGGGAGTTGACATCCAAATATTAGCAATATCTTCAAATTGTTAAGAACCAATATTGAGAAACACTGCTGTAGAGGTTTCAGAAAAGCAGCAGAAAGCCTAGTGAGTGCTAAGTCTAATGAGTATAGTTTGATCAACTGTGTGATTGATCAGCTGTGTGATCAATAACACTATGGAAATTGACTATGTAGGATTGTAAAACAAAAGCCTTTTAATTCTTACTTGATAAAGGGAGGAAGAGCAGCAAAATAAACAGACAGACATAGGAAGAATAACACTTATATGGTTACAGTGAGTAAAGACAATGAGAAAAGTTCACAGCAGGATGGTTCAATCTGGGGAAGGTTATTGTGCATGGTGGTGTCATAGATGACATTTTAAGAAAGAGAATTGTACTTTTGTTTTGAGGCAAAAGAAATCATTGCTAAGGGAAAGCCTGTTTTACTTATTGTTATGACTTACAGAGTATATAAACTGCCCTACAAAAACACTTGCAATTCAGCTTTGCAGAATTAATAAAAACAATGCAGGAATATTTGGTCCCAAACTTATTGATAGTAAAGCAGAGGTAGTATTCTGCAGGTTCTGACCAGTTCTGGAGAATCAGTAGAAGAAATTTTGAGTAGTTTGGAGAACTGGCAAATACCACCTCTGACTGGATCCCTCCATCTATTCTCTGCCTCCCAAGTCCCAGCTGATCAACTGGGTCTTCTTTAGTTGCCCTGTACAGGAAAACAGAGCTGGAAAGCAGGTTAATGGGGTGGGGAGGGAATGGAGATTTTGCAGTATCCTTCCTCTGCCACGCTCATCAAACCACGCCATGTCCACCAAGCCATGCCCACAGAACTGGTAATAAAAAAAATTGAATCCCACCACTGTGACATAAAACATTTTAAATTTCATTAAAATGGAAGAATCGGCAGCTAAAGTTTAAATATTTCTGAACATGGCATATTTGATGAACATGGCTAAACGATGCATTCTGAGATCAACTATTTTGTGGAATTCTGAAAGAAACATTTAAAAAACTCAACAAATCTAAGATTTTCAGGACATTTAATTTTTAAAAGAGCAGCAAATTGTGATACAGTATCCATGAAAACTACTGGTAAAGTTACAATAAAGCTTTAGTCAGAAATTAAATCAAATGTGAATAAACTTGGCAACAGCATATAGACAGACAATAACAAGTAAAAATTAGCTGTGTTATCATTGTGGCAATTATTTACGCATACAAGCTGCATGCAGATTTAAATGAAAAATCTGCAGAAAATGAAATAAACTGGAATATATTGATGAGCCTCTCATTCAAAACAACAAACCATTTTCTAAAAATAAGCAACCAGAATATTAATTAAAAGGAGTGCAGTAGTGTATGGCATAAAGTATTTGATAATGAAAACGAATCTGGGAAAGTAACCCTAAAAAGCTACAGCATAAAAGATGAAATGAGACCAACAATATGGCTCATCCCAGAAACAGTAGTCAAAATATATCATAGCAATCAAACACTGGTTCTGCATTCTCAGGAAAATCACAGCGTGAATTTGAGCAGCATTTCAGAGATGCTAAATTAAATCCATCAGTGTTCTGAAGAAAGGATTGTCCCCAAGCATTTTATCTGAAACTCACCTACCATAGTTAAGCAGAATAACTTAGATCCTACAAATCTTAATGAACACCTACCACCACCACCAGCATATCAGGTTCAAAACTCATCACATGTAGTTTGCCCCTTGCAAGAATATGGTTTTATTCCATCATCCTGACCATTTTTCAAATACCTTGCCTCAATATCTTAGCATTTAGTATCCATCATATTTATACCAGGGGTGGGATTCTACAGGTTCGCACCTATTCTCTAGAACTGGTTGTTAACATTCTAAGCAGTTCAGAGAACCGGTTGTTAGAAGAAATTACTGGTAAGGAAGGCAGGAAGGAAACATTCTGTTGTTGCTTACAGAAACTGCCTCTCCGTTAACCTTTGTTACATTCTTGGCAGGGCTAAACTTCCTGTCTCAGCAACTTCTCTGGAGATTTTTTTTCCTCCTTGGCTGGTACTTTGCTTGTGTGGAATGACCATTCAAAGTTACAATGGCACTGAAAAAAGTGACTTATGACCATTTTTTACACTTACGATGGTTACAGAACCCCCACAGTCATGAGAGGCCAGGCGAGGAGGTATGTGCTTCAATGTGAGTGAGGTTGAGTTGGCCACACCCAGCCAGTCACATGACCACCAAGCCACACGCACCAACTAAACCACACCCACAGAACCGGTTGTTAAAAAATTTGAATCCCACCCCTGATTTATACAGATAGTCCTTGACTTGCAACTACAATTGGGCCCAGAATTTCTGATACTAAGCAAGGAACTGTTAGGCAAATTATGCCCAATTGTATGACATTTTCTGCTATGTTTGTTAAGCGAATCACTGAGGCTAAGTGAATCATGTGATCATTCAGTGAATCCAGCTTCCCTTGTTGCCTCTGCTTGTAGGAAGACCGTAAGAAGGTCACAAATGGCAGTCACATGACTCCACAACCATTGAAAAATACATGCCAGTTATGAAGCACCTAAATTTTGATCATGTGACTGTGGGGAATGTTGTGATGGTTATAAGTGTGAGGACTGATCATAAGACACTTTTTAAAGTGCTGTTGTAATTTCAAATGGTTTCTAAACAGTGTAAATTTAAAATGCTGTTATAATCTCAAATGATTGCTAAACATGGTTGTAAGGTTGTATCAACTTCTACCTTTCTCCCAATTCATAACTGAATGGAACTTCAGCATAAAGCATCCCAATTGCAATAACTGGTATAGTTTGCCCAATAGCTACCAATTCTAGACTTCTTCTGTGACACTCTGTGCTAACAACACCACTGTTGTATGCAGTTTTTATTTTAACGAAGCATCTGTATAACTAGCTTTAACTAATATTTGGAAGTGGCAATAATATTAGCTCTGGTTTTCATTGACTGGTTTTTATTCTACTAAATCTTTATTACTGCATTTATATCTTGTTTTTTTCTGTGAGCTCAAAATGACATGCATAAGATCATTCTTTCTTACCAAGTTTTGTTGTTATTCTCCCCACTCACAAGGAAGCAAAGGCAACGGAGAAGAAGAAAGAGGCAAAGATTCTTGAAGACAAACGTAAGGAGCCTTACAGCAGAGATCTGAAAAAAAGTAGAACTCCTGATCTGATAAAGGAAGGGAAAAAAGAAGAACAGGTCCAGAAAGGAAAGGATGAAACAGACAGCAATAACAAAATGGGACAAGCCAAAGAGAAAACCGGTAAGGATGAAAAAAGGTTTTCCAGAGAGAAAGAAAAATCCATGGCGGCAAGTAAAAGTGTAACAGGCCAAGTGAGAGGGGAAGAAAGGGGTAAACTGCTAAAGAGCAGGTCAGTAGATGATACAGGAAGAGAAGAGAGGACATCAGAACATAAGAAAGGGCCTGGGTGGGACAGAAAGACTGAAGATAAAAAAGAATGTGAGAAAATAGGAGAAAAAAAATCAGCTTTAAAGCCAGTCTCAAAGAGAGATGATAAAAGAGAACCCCTCAAAGCAGGAGAAAAAAGTTCAACTACAAAGCCAGGCTCAAAAGTTGACAATGAAGAGAAACTCTTAAAGGATAGTAAAGGAATCCCAGAGACAAAGGTACCAATTTTAGAGCAAGAGGACATGATCCAAGAGCCTTCGGATAGCAGCCCCTCTAAATCTGCAGAAAGTTCTTCAGGCCAGAGCAAGGAGGATGAAGCCACCAGCATCTTTGATGAACCCTTGGAAAAGATCAAGAATAATGACCCAGAGTTGGTAGAAGTTAACGTCAACAATTCTGATTGTATCAACAATGAGATCCTGGTACGCTTTGCTGAGGCCTTGGAATTCAACACGGTGGTCAAGGTCTTTGCTCTGGCCAACACGCGTGCTGACGATCATGTTGCATTTGCCATTGCCATCATGCTAAAGTCCAATAAGACCCTGACAAGCATAAACCTAGATTCCAATCATATCACAGGAAAAGGAATCCTGGCCATCTTTCGTGCGCTGCTGCAGAACAACATTCTGACGGAGCTGCGCTTTCACAATCAGAGACATATTTGTGGAGGGAAGACCGAGATGGAGATAGCCAAGTTGCTGAAAGAGAACACCACATTGCTGAAACTGGGTTACCATTTTGAATTAGCTGGCCCACGCATGACGGTCACAAACCTGCTAAGCAGGAATATGGACAAACAGAGACAGAAACGCTTACAAGAGCAAAAACAGGCCCAGGAAAAGACAGAGAAGAAGGACTTCCTTGAGGTGCCAAAGGCACGCTGCTTGCCAGTTGGCTCGCCAAAGATTTCTCCAAAACCATCCCCCAAAACCTCTCCATGGTCTTCCCCTAAAGTTCCTCCTAAGAAATCTGGCACTCCAGATGCTCCTCCTCCCCCACCCCCACCTCTAGCCCCTCCACCTCCTCCTCCCTTGATTAATGAAAACTTACGCTTGTCCCTTTCTCCGGCCACTCAGAGGAAGATGGTGGAGAAAGCACTTCCTCCCCAGGAGAAGAATTCCAGAGATCAACTTCTGGCTGCCATTCGCTCTAGCAACAAGAAGCAGTTGAAAAAGGTACATCATTACAGCACTAGGCTATAATGTACACATTGACAGAACCTTGTGGTTTATATTCCATATTTTATGGACAGTGTTATATATACTACTAGCCAGAGTTCAACAATACAGTTATAAAAAAGACAATGGCTTCTTGCTACATGTGAATCAAGAAACAATCAGGGTGGTCAGGCTGGGATGCAGCACTTGACAGTTATTGCAAGGTTCAGTAAAGCTACCACTTTGATAATGCTAGTTACGTTAATGCTTACTTGCACATAGTCATCTCACATTTCTGTGTCTAATGATTGGAACATTTTTCCATCATTTTTGCAAGGGCTACATTCCTTAGATAGTTACTGTCTCCTGGTGGAGTTTCACACACAAAAGGCCTCCATTTAGCAACACTGTGGGAAGAGGAATAGCTAAAACATCACCTGTGTTTATCCACTTATTAAGATCATCAGACACCACTATCTTCTGGAGATAAGACAGGAAGCAACTGAGACATGATGTCAGGAACTTTTAGGTTTCTGCATCTGCCTTTAAATTTACTATTCTCAACAGACAAACCCTTTTTGTCAAAGCTATTTTAGGACTAATCTAAATTAGGATGTGCTTTTTAATAATAAGGCTTTCTAAGATGGGAGGGAATCACAAAGGGATGATGGAAGAGAATGAAAGAGGGGATATTAATTCGCTTGTTTGTCTGATGAACTGCTGTAACCTTGAGTTGCTATCTGGATCTCCATTAGATGCCTCTAATTTGAGAATTTGTACTAAGTTCATGTCTTATTTTGGCAGGTGGAGGTTCCCAAGTTACTTCAATAGTAGGGAGAGGAATCTTGGACAGTGGAGATTGCCAAGGCTGAATCATTGTGTTTGTCTTTCGGGTGGCTGTTTACATAAGAAGAACACAACAGAGCAACAGCCTGCCCTGTGTTAGTTCCAGATGAACTGTGTTCTCTATGGGATTAATTTGGATACAAGAATTAAATGGATTGCCAAAAGGCGTTGTTATCAGGAAGAAGTAATATTTATTTTTAGTCCTTTTTAATAACAAAACTTGTTTTTCTCCTGAAAAGAAGGATCTGCAGATATGGTATATTTGGGCTTTTTGTCTAGTTTTCCTTGTGGGAGCTCAGAAAGTAAAGGGGCAAATGTGATCAACGAAGAAGTCTGAATTTCGGGTATTCCTGCTTATCTCATCATTTCCCAGGCAGCAACACCGTAATCGCTTGCCACTAGGAACATCTAAAGAGCTACACTGGAGCAGTAGCATCATGAGAAGGTGTCCAGCATACTGCCGGTACAAGAAGACTCTAAATGGAGCTATGTCACATTTGTGCCCGTTGCGGCTTGATTGAAATGGCGATGTCATGTTCTGTTTTGCCTGTATACTGAAGCAGGAGGGTGGGGGAGAAATCATGAAGGCAAAACTCATTGTTCAATGTCTCTGTGATTTCAAGGATTCCATTTCTCTGATAGCAAAAATCAAACACAGGTTCCTGTAGGTGATGGCTTTTTGGGTGGAAAGAAATGGGTATTTGCTCCACATTTGATTGCTAAAGACTTGTCATGGTGGCATGATGTAGCCGTATGCAAAGGCAGCTGAATGAACTGCATTACTGCTGGGTCTGGGGCTCTGCTGCTTCCGCTTCTGCTTCTGAAGTAAACGACAGTTTCCCAATTCATTTTAGATTTTACAATACTTAATCTTAGAATTCATATAGGAGAAAAAGAACAAGCTTAGCTGTCAGTGGGAGGTAATGGAAAAGGCAAGCAGTCCACATATATAAACAGATGAACTTTTGGAAACTTTGGTAATGAAGAAAGAGCAACTCCATCATCAAACCAGCATAGCTTCCTGGTAGGCTCAATAATTTCCTGTATCTAAATCCAAGTATTGAATTCAATTAATTTCTGGCTTGGGTTGTAAATTAAAACATATTTTTGCATTTAAGTGACTTTAAGAGATTAATATGTTTCATGGCTCACACAAAATGCCAAAGTGTATCTGAATTGAGATAATGCAGGGTTGTGTGCAAGTGTATGCAATTACACGTTTTTCATCTTCTTTCCAAATAAGGAAAGCACTGAAGAAATCTCAGCAGCCTGATAGAAAGCAGCAAGAATTCGTAGCTATTAACAAAAATACAGTTCCCTCCCCCAGATTGCATGTCTTTGTATTTTCAAAAACAAGTGGCATACCTACCCAGATATGTTGGTTCCCATTTTCCAGCATCTCCAGCCAGAATGACCAGGCTAACTTATGGAGATCATGACAACTTAACAATGACCTTCTTGTTCTGACCAAATGAACAAACAGACAAGCAGTCCTTGTTCACCTTTGTGAAATATCTGAAGAGATGTTATGTACCCTTCAATTATCTTTTAAAAGGCAGAGGATAGAGGAAAGGTATGCTTGATGAAGAGAAAGGTTTATATTTTCATCAAATTTCCAAAAATAATGGAGGAAAAAAGAAAACCAAGAGACAAACCACCTGAGCATGATCTCAAAATGCAGACATTGTTGCCATTTTCAACTCTGTTTCTCTTGAATTTTGCATTATGTATGGCATTACCTGCACTTTCATTAATAAAGCTCACAAAATGGCCCCATTGTGAGTAATGAAACATTCTGGGTTCAAAGGCTGTGAAACCCTTCAGATGTGCTAGTTTGTACAGAAAGTACACACTTGATTGATGTGTGAGCTGGACCCCTTAGCGTGCCTAAAGGAATGGAATCATTTCCCAACCTGTCTCCCAACTGTTTACAATTATAGCTGTTTCACAATGGGTAATATGGTTATGATTGTTCTGATCACTGAAGCCAGATTTCTTATTTTAGATTTTCCATTTCCTGGATCATTTTGGTTCTAAAACCTGAGAAAAGAAAAAGGTTGCTCTAACTACTGACCAGAGTATACAATTTTATATGTATATGTTTTATTGTGATAAATTATCTAGATCTTTTTTTAAAAAAAGATGCAAAAGTATAATAACCAGGAACTCAGGATTTGATGATGCCTTTTAATTTAATTTAAAGCTGTTCAAAATTTAGCCACAATATGTTAATGCTAGCATTAGAATTAAAAAGTAGAAACTTTATATATGTAGATTATAGTAAGTGTTTGTTGTAATGACAAGGCAGTTGAGGTGTTTGATCATGAACAACTGAATCATGATGAACTTTATTGGAGTCTAGTCTTGCATTTATACACATTTTTAATTATCCTCAATCATTGGTTAACTTTGGTCACTGCTTAACTTTTGTTACTGTTTAGCATATTAATTAACACAATTAATTATCTCTAGTTAAAGTCTAACATATGTTTACTTCCTCTCTCTAATCCTCCTTTAGATTAGTGACTTTGTTTGCCTGAGTTGTATTTGCTTGGAAACATTCTTTATCTGAGGTTTGCCATCCGAGATTGGAACATTCCTGCAATTACAACTCTACAAGTGTTTGTACAGGATATTGTCACAAAAAAGATGAAGTAGGAGAAATCTTTATATCCCTGTAGAAATTGCAGTGCATGGGCAAATCACAAGGGCAAACTGATTAGGATAAGGGACTTTTGGTGTATCTCCTCAGAAGATGAGCACTGATGGTTATAAATTGTTCTCTGCACAGAATTTTAAGAAAAGCCACTGGAGTGGAACATTCCTTTTTGCATACAAACAAGAATCCTCCGTGTGGTCTGAGTGTGCGGGGCGTCATGCCAGAGGGAAGTAGCTTCTCCCTCACTGCCAGATCACTGGGTTGCTGGCCAATACTGCAAAAACTGAGGATCTGACTGAGTCCAAGGCAGCTGAGTTATTTCTCTGAAGCCCAGAGAAATGTCTATATTTGGGCATTTTGCATGGACTAGCCCAAGCAAAGTTTCATTCCTTTGCACTCCACAAGAGTGGGAAGCCTTCCAGCTGCCCAGAACAGCCCGGAGAAGAAAAACAATGCCTGGTTTGACACAGCTCTCCCTTAGCCATTCACAACCCCATCTTTTCTTTATTGGGTTCCATTCTTGTAGCTCCTCTGCCATTGTCATTGCATGTGTGTTTATTGTCAACCAATATACATTTGCTATTGAAATATCTATGGACTTGTTGCTGTCACAGATGTCCCTGATTTTGTAAGTTTGCACCACATTTGGCAAATGTGCTACAGATAATTATCATGAATAATCAGGAGAGGCTGATGTTTTCATGATACACAAATGACAGATGGTATGAAAACAATTCCATATCTTCTGAAGTTTGATTTTCCCATAATTTAGAAAGTATTTTTTGTGTATGATTATAAAAAGCTGCAGTCTGGCTTACTGTTTCTTACTCACTTTCTGCACAAGGTCATGTTGCTTACCATGGGTCTTGGGGTTGTCAATGGAGCAGGAAGAAGTCAACAATTATGCTGAAAGTGCCCATGCTAATTGAAGCCTCACCCCCTGTTTTCGTGTGTGTGGCACACAGTATATGCCTGGGAAAAGGGGTGGTCTATGATCTCTTGATCATGTTCACCATTTTGACACTGTGGACTTAGTGATGAATGCATGCAGGTGTATGTATATGTGCATATGCTTATAATTAGTCTGGCCAATCTGTTAAGGACGAGAGTCCAGATTGATGATCGATCTGGTAATCCTAGAAAAAGAAGGAAAAGTGAAGTTTGTGACTCCTTCCTTGCCTTTGTATCTGCAGGGGGAGGAGTTCCCTGCTTTCTTCATGGCAAGGCTTCCTCTAAAAAAAGAACAAGTGGAATTCTAACGTAATTTACATCAGAAGCAAAGTCTTCTGGAATGTGTGTTATTCCAATGCATTTTATCACATGACATTACATTTATAGTTCCGTACATCCAAGTAGAGTAAAGCTGAAATGTTTGGCCCCAAAAGATACTTTGGTATCTGAAGTATACTTTGGTATACTTCTTCAATACAATTGGACAGAATGCTATAATTTAATTTGGATGCACAGTGCCCATTAATCCGGAGTAGCTTAGGCAGGGCTGAACAACTAGAAAAATTATACATATTAGCTTTAAATAATGATACGTGGTATTCGTGACTGAAAAACAGGCTTTTGTTTTTTATAGTCTCATATTATACCACTCTTACATCAAAGTAGATGCTGTTTAATCATTCCCCACTCCCTTCCTCCCTGAAAGAACAACCCAACTGAGTACTAATGGCAAGAAGCTGGCTTGTTCAATGTAGTTCTTCCTGAAAGCATGAAACAGAAATGCCAAATTGGCACAAAGCCCATGCCAGGCCTTCATTCCAAACAGGTGTTCTTAATTGAGACGAGAGCAGAAATTGGATGATAGGCAAAGTTTTGGGGCACTTTGTTTATGTTCTAAGCATTAGAAACAGAATGGGAAAGTTAAAGTACTGGGTCTTGCAATCATGATCAGAAAAACTTGTGGAAAGAGTGAAGCAATGGATTTTAAGTGGGCCATGAAGACAGAATACTGAAATTGCTAGTGCCTTAAACTGGAAGAGCTCTCGGCTCTCTGTTAGCTGGTTTTTCAAATCAGCACTGAAGTGAATGAAAAAGAGTTTGGGACATTGGTTTAAGAATGCCCTCATGTGGCAAGATTTTTACCTCATATTATCAAGAGACAAATGTTGCTTTCAAGTGAACAGTTCCTAGTGCTACTACCTGCAATACTTTTGCAAGTATTCCATCTTTTCCTCCAAAGACACTTTGGAAGAAGAAGAATATAAAGACAGTGGGGAAAGTACTTTGACACTGCGCATATGATCCCATATTTTGTAGCACTTGATGTTGGAGAAGATTCCTGAATCCTGAGATACCATGAGTAGCCAAGAAAACAAATTAATGGACACTCAAAAAAAGCAACCCAAAGCAACTCATTGGAGGAACAAATGACCAGGCTCAAATTATTCTACTTTGGACATATTATGCAAAGACAAATACTCTGGCTCCAATACTGGGAAAGGAAGGTAGAATGGATGATCAGCAGCAAAGCAGATAGAACTGTAGCAATGTGTACCATTGGGAGACCTAAAGGACCGAGTTGGGGACAGATTGTTATTGAGAAACTCTAAGTTATCTTAACAGTTGAAAAGTATCTGATGGCACATAACCAATACAAATACATTTTGTAGCAAGGAAAGATTCTGGCCACAGAGCCTCATGAAATCTGCTAAGCATAGCAATCGTATGATACAATTCATTTGTGCAAGCAGACATTATTACAATAAATTTAATTGCAGTAATATATGTCTTCAGAAAGAACACACAGACCCATGATTATGCAGAGATGATTAATTCATTTAATGGTTTTAAGGTATTTTAATAGGCCAGCCGTTATTAAGGTCTGTAATTTCTTTAGGATACTCTTAGACCTGTCTTTGGAATTAACGTAGTTTCAAGAAAGCAGTGCTATACACACACCTGGAAACAAGTCCCACTGAACATTTTTTGGAAGAAAAAGAATAATGTAGAACTTTTCTACATTGTGGAGTAGAGCTGAGGGGGGGAATGATTGATTCTTTTATGTGCCATTTTCTGGATCTGAATAATTTTTTTAATAATACCTACATTTTAAAAGCCGC